>NC_044032.1:618492901-618792901 GCF_901765095.1 Microcaecilia unicolor
CACCGGCACCGCCGCTTGAAGGTTTTTTTTTTTAAATGCTGGGTCGGGTCAGGTGAGGTGCGGGCGAAAGAAGAGGGTCATTTGGCGGGTCGGGGAGGGGGGGGTCAGACGGGAGATGTCTCAGGTGGCTGGAGGGAGGGGGAGCAGCAGGGGAACGAGGACACTCGTGTCGCGGGACATGGGTGGAGGGCAGGGGGGACGGGGGGGGTTACTGGATGGCAGTTGGCAAGGGGGGCAGGAGGGTCGCTGGACATGGGGTAGATGGAGGGGAGGAGGGCTTCTGGACATAGGGGGATGGCAGGGGAGGGCAGGGGGCACAGGAGGGTCACTGGACATGGGTGGATGGCAGGGGAGGGCATAGGGGACAGGGGGGGTTGCTGGACATGGATGGCAGGGGGGACAGGAGGGTCGCTGGACATGGGTGGATGGCAGGGGAGGAGATTTCTGGACATAGGTGGATGGCAGGGGAGTGCAGGGGGCACAGGAGGGTCGCTGGACATGGGTGGATGGCAGGGGAGAGCATAGGGGACAGGGGGGTTGCTGGACATGGATGGCAGGGGGGACAGGAGGGTCGCTGGACATGGGTGGATGGCTGGGGAGGGGGTTTCTGGACATAGGTGGATGGCAGGGGCGGGCAGGGAGGACAGGAGGGGTGCTGGACATGGGTGGGTGGCAGTGGAGAGCATAGGGGACAGGGAGGGTTGCTGGACATGGATGGCAGGGGGACAGGAGGGTGGCTGGACATGGGTGGATGGCAGGGGAGGGGGTTTCTGGACATAGGTGGATGGCAGGGGCGGGCAGGGAGGACAGGAGGGGCGCTGGACATGGGTGGGTGGCGGGGGAGGGGGGTTTCTGGACATAGGTGGATGGCAGGGGAGGGCAGGGGGCACAGGAGGGTCGCTGGACATGGGTGGATGGCAGGGGAGGGCATAGGGGATGGGGGGTTGCTGGACATGGATGGCAGGGGGGACAGGAGGGTCACTGGACATGGGTGGATGGCAGGGGAGGGCATAGGGGACAGGGGGGTTGCTGGACATGGATGGCAGGGGGGACAGGAGGGTCGCTGGACATGGGTGGATGGCAGGGGGGTTTCTGGACATAGGTGGATGGCAGGGGCGGGCAGGGAGGACAGGAGGGTCGCTGGACATGGGTGGATGGAGGGGAGGGGGTCTCTGGACATAGGTGGATGACAGGGGAGGACAGAGGGGACAGGGGGGGTTGCTGGATATAGATGGATGGCAGGGGGGACAGGAGGGTCGCTGGACATGGGTGGATGGAGGAGAGAGAAGAAATGCTGGACATGGATGGAGGCGAGGGAAGAGTGAGGAAGGAGATGAGGTGAGGGATAAGGAAGAGAGGAGATAAAGTGCACATGGATATAGAAAATAGGCAAAAGCTGGATCCACTGGACAGTCAAGTCTGCGGAGGACCCAGCTTTTACTTACGGATGTAGGGCAAGAAATGAAGAAGAAAGGCGGAAAGTAAAGAAATAAATGGAAAGGAAGCCCTGGAAACGGAGTTAAGAGGACAGATAGCAGCACAATCGGATACTGAGCCAGCATGATCAGAAAAACAAAGTCACCAGACAACAAAGGTAGAAAAAACTATTTTATTCAGGATTTATTAATTGGAATATGTTAGTTTTTGGAAATGTGCATCTGTGATATTTTTCATGTAAGTTTTAATTTTTGTAGTATTGCTACATACTGAGTCTGACTTCTTGAGGTAACTTTCTAGTTCAGTATTTTGCATTCATGTGTTTTTCAGGTGTGATAAAGGAAGGTGCAGTATTCTGCTAGCGTATAGTTTGCAGCCCTTTTTGTTTGTTTTTTTTTTCACTAGGTTGTGCACTGGTGTTTTAGAGCCCGGTGTAATTACAGTTGCCTTTCCACGCCACGCATAAGGTTGTAGCTCGTCCTGTCCTTGGAATTAGTGCTGTTTATGGTTTGTTAAGGTTATGAGTGTGTTTTTGCACACGTTTGTGTATAGTGTTTTGAGTGGAGAGATTGTGTGTTGGCCTTACTAAGGTGGCACCAAACATCGGAAAGGGTGTAGAGCCTAAATCATGACACACTATCTCTAAAAGGATGTTTTGTGGCTCTACATGAGAATTGTGATATTATGATCCCTTGCTAGCTTCATATTGTTGATAATCTACATTTTCCGTATGGCTGGTATATTGGTGTATAAGGTATTAATTGTGACTTTTTTTTTTTTTTACTTTTTTTTTTTCTGTGTGTTGTCAGACAATTATGGATGACAGAGTCGGAGTCTTCTTGAGTCAGAGAGTTGTGGTATATATTTTAAAACAATTTTAATACCTTGGTGGTCTATATCTTCTCTCTATATAAAAAGCAACACCAACGTTCTATGAAGCCTCCAGCCGGAAGTGTGAAGGGGGCGAGATATCCGGTTTCCCTATGAGTGTCTGCCCCGCCCTCTCTGTAACACAGTCAGTGAAGGAAAACAGCAGAGCACGAAATCAAATCGCTGGCTCTGTAACAGTGAAAGATTCAGAGGGGGGAGGGGAGAGAGGCCAGAGGGCAGGGACACACGCACTCCCACATGCACACAAAAGAAAACATTGCTAGCCCCCGTTTCATTTGCATCAGAAACAGGGCTTTTTTACTAGTGTTTTTATATTGTACATTATATTTTACATATCACTTAATTTTATTGTATATCTTTTCATTTCATTTTTATTTTATTGCATATATGGGTTACAGAGTAATAGGGGAATTTGAAAGTACTGGATCTTTTCTTAATATTTTTCCTTTATTCTCCTTTGTTATGAGAATTGGAACTACTAATTGTAGTGGACTTGAACTGAATAATTTCTGGGGAGGGGAGGTTTCATGATAGCATTGTGCTTATTATTTCAATCAGTTTTTTGTACAAGTTTAGCTTCATTTGTCTTTATTTGAAATTTCATAAATAAAAAATGTTCTAAAAATGGAATAATTTTATCAATGGGGTGGAGCTAGGGTGGGGGCATGGCTACGGTGGGGCGGGGCTATGGTGGGGTGGGGCTAGGATGGGGCCCCACCAAATTGGTCTGCACAGGGCCCCGCACTTGCTAAGACCGGCCCTGATCATAAGTATATAAGCATTGCCATACTGGGACAGACCAAAGGTCCATCAAGCCCAGCATCCTGTTTCCAATAGTGGCCAATCCAGGTCACAAGTACCTGGCAAGATCCTAAAACAGTACAATACATTTTATACTGCTTATCCTAGAAAAAAGCAGTGGATTTTCCCCAAAATTTTGCAGGACACAAAACACATCTTGAAATCCCTATGAATAGAAATTTCATGTGTAAAGGGAAAAATGATAGTGACAAGAGTGTGCTACTGTCCATCTGGCCAGGATGAACAGACAGATACAGAAATGTTATCAGAATTTAGGGAGGCCACCAATTTGGGTAACCATAATGGGTGATTTTGATATTGACTGGTAATCAATAGAAATAAAACAAAATAAAACATGGAAAAGAAAATAAGATGATACCTTTTTTATTGGACATAACTTAATTGGACACAGATATTGACTGGGTAATTGTAACATCAGGGCATGCTAGGGAGATAAAATTCCTTTACAAAATCAAGAACTGATTTATGGAGAAGCTGGTTCAGGAACCAAAAAGAAGGAGAACAATTCTAGACCTAGTCCTTAGTAGAGCACATGATCTGGTGCAAGAGGTAATGGTGATGGGGCCACTTCATAACAGTCCACTCGATATTCAGTACTAGTTCACTCGCCAGGAAAAGCTCTTGACCAATTAAATAACTTTAAGTTGGATAAGCACTCATTTTCAGATCAAGATAGATGGTTACCTTGGCTAAATATTAGCGCTTTGTGGCTAGCCCGATCACTGGCTATAACCAGTTAGAGCTAATATTCATTGGCTGACAGGCTAAGTTTAGCAGTCAAATGGACCTCCATAAATAGCAGGTCTATCTTTGGCCACTATAACTTAGCCAGTCAGCCAATGAATATCGGCTTAACTGGTTATGTGCTTATGGCCAAAAAAAAATGGAAATTCAATGTTGGTCGCCAGATACGGCCCAGCATTGAATTTCATGGTTCACTGCCGACCGCAGGAGGCAGCCTGGCTAACTCCTGTGGTCTTAATATGAACCCCAGTGATCATAACATGATTGGATTTAATATAATCTCTGAAGTAAGTACACACAGGAAATCTAATATGTTACCATTTAACTTTCAAAAAGACGATTAAGATAAAATGAGGAGCATGGTAAAAAAAAAAACTTAGAAGAACAGCTGCAAAGGTCAAAAATTTACATCAGGTGTGGATGCTATTCAAAAATACCATCCTGGAAGCCCAGACCAGATATATTTCATGTATTAGAAAAGGAGGAAGGAAGGCCAAACGACAGCTGCCATGGTTAAAAAGTGAGGTGAAGTAAGCTATTAGAGCTAAAAGAAAGTCCTTCAGAAAATAGAAGAAGGATCTGATAAAGAAGGCAAAGAGAGACTTTGAAAAGAAGATTGCGCTGGAGGCAAAAACATTTAGCAAAAACTTCTTTAGGTATATTAAAAGCAAGAAGCTAGTAAAAGAATCAGTTGGACTGATAGATGACCGAGGGGTAAAAGGGGCACTCAGGGAAGATGAGGCCATAGCGGAGAGATTAAATAGTATTCAATGCTGATGAGTCAGAGAAACTGAAACAAATCTCTGTAAATCTGGAAGATGTAATGGGGCAATTTGACAAATTGAAGAGTAGCAAATCTTCTGGACAGGATGGTATATATCCCAGAGTACTGATTGAATAGAAACATTAACTTGCAGAGCTTTTATTAGTAATATATAATTTATCTTTAAAATCAAGCATGGTAACAGAAGATTGGAGGGTGACCACTGTAACAACAATTTTTTAAAAGGATTCCAGAGGTGATTGGAAAATTATAGCCTGACATCGGTAAGCTTGACCTCAGTGCCAGGCAAATAGTAGAGACCATTATAAAGAACAAAATTACAGAGCATATACATAAACATGGGTTAATAAGACAAAGGACTCAAATACAAATCAACGTATGCATCCAGCTTTCCCTATTTAAGCGCACAACTATGGAATGCACTGCCAAAAATAGTAAAAACAACATACGACCACCTAAACGTCCGGAAAGAACTAAAAACAAACCTGTTCAGAAAAGCATATCCCACCGACCCAACATAAAAGCCTGAGTACCTGCAACACAACAAAACCAAAGATCGTAATGGACACACCCCTACCATACATGAACCTTATTCTACCACAATAACACCTTGTATTTGTTCATACTGGAACTATGTAAGCTACATTGAGCCTGCAAATAGATGGGGAAATGTGGGATACAAATGTAACAAATAAATACATAAATAAATAAATAAATAAATAAATAAATAAATAAAGACAACAAGGGAATCTTGCCTCACAATCTACCACATTTCTTTGAAGGGGTGAATAAGCATGTGGCTAAAGGTGAGCCAGTCAATATCGTGTATCTGGAGTTTCAAAAGGCATTTGACAAAGTACTTCATGAAAGACTCCTGAAGAAATTAGAAAGTCATGGGCTAGGAGGTAATATCCTCTTGTGGATTATAAAACTGGTTAAAAGATAGAAAACAGAGAGTAGGGTTAAAAGGTCATTATTGGGTAGATAGTGGGGTTCCCCGGGGGTCTGTGCTGGGACCACTGCTTTTTAGCATATTTATAAATGATCTAGGGATGGGAATAACTAGTAATGTAACTAAATTTGCTAAGTACACAAAGAGGGGCATTTTCAAAAGGGGCGTCCAAGTTTCGATTAGGATGTCCTTGCAAAAGGGCGAAATCTAGGGGCCGGGAAACCCATATTTTCAAAACAAGATGGACGTCCATCTTTCATTTCAAAAATACCGTCAGGGACGTCCAAATCCTCTTACTGCATGGCCATGTGGGAGGAGCACTTACCACCACACATTGATGGTGGTAAGGGCTCCCATGCTAACCCGGAAGTAACCAGGTAGCACGCGGTGCTGCCCAATTACCACCGAGTTGGCACAACGCTAAAAAATACAGGCTGATTTTCCCTAGCGCAGGAAATAGCACATGATGGGGCTAGAACTACCGCTAGTGCCGTTAGGCCGGTGGCACCTCTAGACTAGCGTGTGGTAAGCCTGCGTTGGGCTTACTGCTACTTTGTAAAAGGGCCCCTTAACCAGCTATGCATTAGCCAGCTCCAGGGTTTAATGCCAGCGGCAGGACAGCAGAACACTGATCACCACCAGCTGGATATTAAACCCATAGTTGCTGTGTCTTTCATGATCCTTCCAATTTTGTTTTGCATCATCTAACCCCTCTGGAATATCTAATCTGTTGCCAGTTTTCATTTGCTCTTCTTAGTCTTCCAAAATGTCACATTCGCCTCAGAGGCCCAGTTAGCTTACAAGCTCCTTTGGGAAAAGGATTTGCTTGCAATTTCTGCTATATAGCCCTGCTTTAACTACAATGTGCATAACAGTTGCTAGTTGTAGAATATTGCTTTTCGGGGAGTGGTGTTAGCAAATTATCATAAATCTCTAATTCTGGCATTGCACTTGTAGAAAAAAACTGGAAACAAAAAAACAGCTTTCTCCAGAAGACTTAGAGGGGCATAATCAAACGGAAACGCCTATCTCCATGGGCGTTTATCTCCGAGAACGGGTCCGTGAAGGGGCGGGCCGAACCGTATTTTCGAAAAAATGGACGTTTTTGAGCTGGGCGTCTGTTTTTTTTAGCGATAATGGAAACTAAAAACGCCCAGCTCAAAAACGTCCTAATCCAAGCCATTTGGTCATGGGAGGGGCCACGATTCGTAGTACACTCGCCCCCATGACATGCCAGGACACCATCTGGGCACCCTAGGTCAGTGCGGTGGACTTCAGAAAAAGCTCCCACATGCATAGCTCCCTTACCACAGGTGCTGAGCTCCCAACCCCCCTCCCCCAAAACCCACTACCCACAAATGTACAACACTACCATAGCTCTTAGGGGTGAAGGGGGCACCTACATGTGGGTACAGTGGGTTTTGGAGGCCTCCCATTTACCTGCACAAGTGTTACAGGTGGGGGGGGATGTGCCTGGGGCCACCTGGCTGAAGTGCACTGCGGTACCCACTAAAAGTGCTCCAGGGACCTGCATACACGCAGGCCTCTAGGACTGGTTGCTGCTATATAACATTGGCACACCAGTTGACACCTGAAGACTAATCTCTCTGAAAACATCCTTTATTGGAATAACCGCCTTTACTCACAGTTAACTGCAGATCAGAGGTTGTGCCCCACTGGCAACGAGTCTCCCTGGTACTGAGATTAGCAGTAGGTCAGAGCTGGCAGAATGCTGTACAATGCCCTCTTTCAGCCACATTCAAGGGAAGAACTAAGTTGTCTAACGTGGCTAACAAAGGAAAGGGAACTAAAACTGGCTTACAAAAATGGCCACTACCGCATGGACTACAAAAGGAAACACAACAGGGCACACTCTGACCCAGTAGGCAGGGGGAAAAGCACCATGGGAGAAGAGCCTACCAACTACCAACATCGTGAGACTGTAACACAAGCTAATGAAATCACGGAGCCCAATACCCTACACCCACCACAATGCAATGCTGATGTGACCCTGTACTGCACCCGAGAGCCACATCTGACCCAGGGAAAGGCTGTGACAGGATCGAACACATTCTGTTGTCATGGAGGTGGGTACGGCATTTGAGGCTGGCATATAGGCTGTAAAAAACGTTTGTAAAGTGGGGGTTTTTTGGTGGGAGGGGGTTAGTGACCACTGGGGGAGTCTGGGGAGGTCATCCCCGATTCCCTCCAGTGGTCATCTGGGCAGTTGGAGCACTTTTTTGGGACTTGTTCGTGAAAAAAAAGGGTCCAAAAAAAGTGACCCAAAATCGCGGTAAAAACGCCTTTTTTTCGATTATCAGCTAAAGACGCCCATCTCTCCTCGTCTGATAACCACACCCCAGTTCCGCCTCCACCACGCCTCCGACACGCCCCCGTCAACTTTATTCGTTTCCGCGACGGAGTGCAGTTGGAAACGCCCAAAATCGGCATTCGATTATACCAATTTGGGCACCTTTGCGAGACAAACGTCTATCTCCCGATTTAGGTCGCACTATAGGTGTTTTTTCTCTTTCGAAAATAAGCAGGTTATACCTCTTGGCATAAGGGCCTCACTAGATATGAGTCCAAGCTTTTTGTTTTATCTGACTTCTATGAATGAATTGTTTTAGCCAAAACAAATTCTCTAGAAAACTTTGTGCTTTGGATGACCTACGAAATTCCTGGGGGAAAAAAAAACCTATTAAAAGATACGCCAAGCAAAGGTTGCCTGTAATTATACCGAACCCTAGCAGAGTTTCGAAAAGCATGTGGTTGGATCAGCAAATTTAAAACGAGGGAAACCAGGGTTCAAATCTCATCGATGCTCCTTGTGACCTTGGGTAAGTCACGTGGAGGGGCATAATCGAACGGGGCCGGCCATCTCCGGGGGCAGCCATCTCCGGGGCCGGCTCTGTAAAGGGGTGGAGACATCCGTATTATCAAAAAAGATGGCCGGCTATCTTTTCTTTCGATAATACGGTCAGGGTCGGCCAAATCTCATCATTTAGATATCGCCGGATTTAGAGATGGCCAGCTTCGGTTTTTGGTCATAATGGAAACCGGGCCCAGCTATCTCAAACCCGGTCAAATGCAAGCCCTTTGGTCGTGGTAGGAGCCAGCATTTGTAGTGCACTGGTCCCCCGCACATGCCAGGACACCAACCGGGTACAAATGCAACAAATTAATAAATAAATAATTGCTTGTTAAATGGCAATTATCGGCACTGACTGGCTTGTTAAGCAGTTAAATTTTGTGCACAAATCCAGAATGCGACTGAATTTGCTAGCACAGTTTCAGTCATGCTTTATAGAATCCAGGAGCTTGTGTCTTATATAAAGCGTTGGAAATAAACAAGGATCCTGTTTCTCTGAAAGGCTGCAATAAGAACCGATCTTCTTAAAGTGAAGGTACTGTACTTTATCATGCAATCATAAAGGGGTCCTTTTCCAAAGGTGCGCTAAAAAACGGCTTGCGGTAGCATAGGCGCGGGTTTTGGGCATGCGCCAATCCATTTTTTAGCACGCCTGTAAAAAAGGCCGTTTTATTTTTATTTTTTTTTTGCTGAAAATGGACGTGCGGCAAAATGAAAATTGCCGCGCGTCCATTTTCGGTCGGAGACCTTACCACCAGCCATTGACCTGGCGGTAAAGACTCACGCGGTAACCGGGCAGTAATGACCTAAGTGCGCCAAATGCCACTTGGCACATGTCCATTACGTGTGCCTGAAAATAAAAAAAATATTTTTCAGATGCGCGTATCGGACACGCGCCAAAAATGAAATTACCCCTACAGCCATGCGGTAGTCGGGCGGTAACTCCATTCTGGCGCGCGTTGTGCGCACGTAGACGCTTACACGGCTTAGTAAAAGGGCCCAAATATTTGTACAGGGTACTCATATTGCAAAAGCCAATGCCTTTTTACAGAAAATGTCACGCTTCATTCGCTATGTTATGTACTCAGCTATCACTCTGAGGGGCTCATTTTCAAAGCACTTTGAAAATTACAAAGTTCCATAGGTTACATAAGTCTAAGTGCTTTGAAAATATGCCTCTAAGGGTAATAATTAGAAATAAAACAAAGAAAAGAAGGTGATGCCTTTTTATTGGACTAACAAGCAGTAACATTGAGGGGGTTTCCTTGACCTGGATCGGAGGCTCTACCTGTCACAACCCAGAAACACTTGCGGCATTCTGGAGGAGCATCAGTTCACAGCTGTATTGCTTGTGATGGAGTCCCTGGAGGGCCCTCCCATTGCAGCCTCCTCCCTGGTGCTGGAAACAGCCTATGCAGCCAGGAACTAAATGCAGTACCTTGTTATTGAGAAAGCACACAGACCCAGGGAGTAGTAGCTTTAGAGATTGTGGTGTCGGAGCTGCATAAGCTTCAACTGGTGACTTTGCTTTGGGATGATATCCAGGTACTAAATTCTTCATTGGGAAAGGGAAGGGAATGGGTTCTGATACACCACCTTTATGTGGTTACAATCAAAGCAGTTTTACATATTATACACAGGTACTTGTTTTGTACCTGGGGCAATGGAGGGTTAAATGACTTACCCAGAGTCACAAGGAGCTACAGTGGGACTTGAACCCTGTTCAAACTTCTAAAATCAAAAAATGAAATTGTGAATTCCACAATAACTGTCACAAAATATGAATAAAAATCCATTTCCATAAACAGTATAATTAAATGCTTCAATCAGTCCATTTCAATTCTCTTCAAATTCCAACTCATTAAACAGTCATCATCACAAAATCTTTTTATCATGAAACATGAAAGGGAGGACAAACCTCAGAAACTAATCTGGGATACAGGCATCCTCTCAGACTTTAATGGGTTACCTGAAAGGCATAAAACCAGGGGCGTAGCCAGACCTTGTGGTGGGAGGGGGCCAGACCCCGAGGTAGGGGGCACATTTTGGGACTTGCTGCCCCGCCGCCGCCACCCCCCCCAAAGCCTTGCCGGCACCCTGCCGCTCCCCACCCACTGCTGCAGCAAATACCTTGGCTGGGTGGGGGTCCCCAAACCCCAACAGCTGAAGTGCTGTTCAGTGCCAGTCTCCGGCGCCGCCACTTTGCTTGCCCTGCTCTGTCTTCCCCTCATGTCAGGCACGTTTCACTAAATGGAACGTGCCGGACATGAGGGGAAGACAGAGCAGGGCCGGAGACCGGCACTGGACAACACTTCAGCTAGTGAGTGTTGGGGATCCCCACCAGTAAAACCAGGGGTCCAGAGAAAATTTGGGGGGCCCAGGCCCCCGTGGCCCCATGTAGCTAGGCCACTGCATAAAACCCTCCCATTCAATGCTCAGTATACATTTTTCACCATTTTCATGCAGACTTATAAATCCAAAAGGGTCATTTCAAAAAGTGAAAGCACTTATCTGAAAAATGTTATAGGCTTTTGAAAGCACTATTGAAAAGGTCCCATCGACAGTGGTTCAGAGTATTCAGGACCAACATAATTTTATCTGTGGCACTCCTGCTCATCAAAATCGATTTCTTAAAATTCAATTCAATCCATATCGTCTTTACTATTTATATTTATCCTTAATCGCATTTGTGTTTGCATTTGCTTTTCCTGTTAACAACTGCAAGAAGCAAGGACACTTATCCTGGGTTCTGTCTGGATTGCTTGACAGAGTACCTCCGTTTCACACTGCTTCTTCAGAAGCAATACCGGCTTCCCCTTGTCTGCCACATCCACACAGTTCTGCTTCCTTCCTTCCACTGAATGGAATGTGCCGGGATTGCTATGTGGCAGCCACTAGTACGGCTTAGTAAACAGGGGGCTAAATCTTTTCCAAAAAACCTTCATAGTGTTGTAATTAACTCCATTTAAAGAAATCATACATCTGCATGGGTATTGAAGAATAAAAGTACCACCCAGGGAAAGGATTCTTGGTTTAAATACCAATAATTCCCTTCTCCTGGCCTGAGTTTCCTTGGCTAAATCTGGAAAAATTCGGATTTTCCCACCCATAAAAATAGCATTCATTTTTCTGAAATAAGAACGCAAAATTAAATTTTTGTCTGTCTCCAATGCAAACGTAACAAGTAAAGTTTCTCGATCTGGAATTTCAGATCGTTCTAGGAAATCAATTAAATTATCTAGTGGAGTTTCTGGAACTGTTGTCTCAGGTGTAGGTTTTTTGAGATATTGCATTCTAGTCACTAAAGGGTGACTTTCTACAGGAATGTCTAGGACTTCCAGAAAATATTTTTTTTAAAGTTCTGTTGGTAATATAAATGGTGAAATCGGAAAACTCAGTATCCTGAGATTAGCCCTCCTATACTGATTTTGTACATATTCCATCTTTCGTGCTTGGATTTTATTTTCTTTTATGACCGTCGCCACTGTAGCTTGCATTAATTTAAAGTTAGAATCAAAAGTTTGCATTTCAACTTGGTGAGTTTCAACTCTAGTGGATAACTGATCAGTTTTTTCATTTAATTGTCTTATTTCAGTCTGGGTATAATTAAATATGCATTGGAGGGATGCATTTACCCCTTGTATGGCTTCCCAGATCGTGTCCATAGTGACAAATGCTGGTTTTTCCACACCACCTCCTAACCCAGAGAATATCTCTTCTTGGGTTAAGGCTAGGGGCAAATATTCCCTTTCCGCTGTAACAGTACCTGGAGTTGAAGCAAAGGCTGGACCTCCCATCGCCGACGACAGGTAACCCACTTCGGACGCCTGTTCAGTCGACCCATTCTCAGCTCCCGCTTTCCTTCCGGGTTGTGGCGGGGTCAGACCAGTCGGAGGGCTCAGAGTTACTCCCTCTGCACTGTGTTCCGTTGGTGGTAATACGGAAGCTCTAGAGGCAAGATCCCTCGATCCCGGTGGTCGGATACCAAAGTTTTCTAACGTGGGTTGCGACAGGGCGGGGCCCAAAACTGTACTCGAGGAGGTAGGAGCCACAGTTTTTCCTTTTCTCTTCCCCATTTCTTTGGGGAGTGCTCCGTGGCACAAGTCCAAGTCAGAAAATCTCCGGAGCTCACGCTCACACGTCCAGTCTGGAAGCCATCTTGGATCTCTTCTTTCTTTCAGTTTCAATTTTGTACAGCATGTAACAATTTTATTAAAACAAGCTTTCCTCTTCTCTGGTAAAGATAAAACCCATATTATTATTTTTATCTCTTTTTTCTTTCATTGATAGGAACAGGACTCAAGGTCGTTTAGCCTTTCTTTTGGGCACATATAAATAAAATCCTTGTTAATGACAATGAATCTCACACTCCCACTAGGAATTCTATTAGGTTTGTAGCAGCAGTGGAGCTTACCAAAAAGACTGCAGTTAGTAGCTGGTCACCAATCTGTACAGGAAGATGTTCAGTTAGTCCCAGGAAAAGAGGTTTTCTCCCAGTACCCTCTGCCACAAGAGTCTCGTGTTGCTTGAGCCAAGGTTTGGGCTCGCAAGCTTGCACAAGAGAGAGATTTCAGACCCAGTATCTTCTGTAAAGTTGAGGGTCTTTCTATTAACAGTTGTAGTCATTATTTACTCTTCCTTGTCAGGGTAACACCATAAAAGTATGGAATACTTCACATCTCCTGTCTTCAAAATTTATCAGATTCAATCAGTTGTCATTTGTTTTTATGGGAATAAAATTCTGGAATGTGCTTCCTGGTATCCTTAGATCTTTCAATAGTCTCTTGCTATTTAGAAAAACCCTCATAAGTACATAAGTATTGCCATACTGGGAAAGACCAAAGGTCCATCGAGCCCAGCATCCTGTTTCCAACAGTGGCCAATCCAGGTCACAAATACCCGGCAAGATCCCAAAAATGTACAAAACATTTTATACTGCTTATCCCAAAAACAGTGGATTTTCCCCAAGTCCATTTAATAACGGTCTATGGACTTTTCCTTTAGGAAGCCGTCCAAACCTTTTTAAAACTCCGCTAAGCTAACCGCCTTTACCACATTCTCTGGCAACGAATTCCAGAGTTTAATTACACATTGAGTGAAGAAGATTTTTCTCAGATTCGTTTTAAATTTACAACATTGTAGCTTCATCGCATGCCCCCTAGTCCTAGTATTTTTGGAAAATGTGAACAGACTCTTCACATCTACCCATTCAACTCCACTCATTATTTTATAGACCGCTGACATACAGTGGGGGAAATAAGTATTTGATCCCTTGCTGATTTTGTAAGTTTGCCCACTGACAAAGACATGAGCAGCCCATAATTGAAGGGTAGGTTATTGGTAACAGTGAGAGATAGCACATCACAAATTAAATCCGGAAAATCACATTGTGGAAAGTATATGAATTTATTTGCATTCTGCAGAGGGAAATAAGTATTTAATCCCTCTGGCAAACAAGACCTAATACTTGGTGGCAAAACCCTTGTTGGCAAGCACAGCGGTCAGACGTCTTCTGTAGTTGATGATGAGGTTTGCACACATGTCAGGAGGAATTTTGGTTCACTCCTCTTTGCAGATCATCTCTAAATCATTAAGAGTTCTGGGCTGTCGCTTGGCAACTCGTATCTTCAGCTCCCTCCATAAGTTTTCAATGGGATTAAGGTCTGGTGACTGGCTAGGCCACTCCATGACCCTAATGTGCTTCTTCCTGAGCCATTCCTTTGTTGCCTTGGCTGTATGTTTTGGGTCATTGTCGTGCTGGAAGACCCAGCCACGACCCATTTTTAAGGCCCTGGCGGAGGGAAGGAGGTTGTCACTCAGAATTGTACGGTACATGGCCCCATCCATTCTCCCATTGATGCGGTGAAGTAGTCCTGTGCCCTTAGCAGAGAAACACCCCCAAAACATAACATTTCCACCTCCATGCTTGACAGTGGGGACGGTGTTCTTTGGGTCATAGGCAGCATTTCTCTTCCTCCAAACACGGCGAGTTGAGTTCATGCCAAAGAGCTCAATTTTTGTCTCATCTGACCACAGCACCTTCTCCCAATCACTCTCGGCATCATCCAGGTGTTCACTGGCAAACTTCAGATGGGCCGTCACATGTGCCTTCCGGAGCAGGGGGACCTTGCGGGCACTGCAGGATTGCAATCCGTTATGTCGTAATGTGTTACCAATGGTTTTCGTGGTGACAGTGGTCCCAGCTGCCTTGAGATCATTGACAAGTTCCCCCCTTGTAGTTGTAGGCTGATTTCTAACCTTCCTCATGATCAAGGATACCCCACGAGGTGAGATTTTGCGTGGAGCCCCAGATCTTTGTCGATTGACAGTCATTTTGTACTTCTTCCATTTTCTTACTATGGCACCAACAGTTGTCTCCTTCTCGCCCAGCGTCTTACTGATGGTTTTGTAGCCCATTCCAGCCTTGTGCAGGTGTATGATCTTGTCCCTGACATCCTTAGACAGCTCCTTGCTCTTGGCCATTTTGTAGAGGTTAGAGTCTGACTGATTCACTGAGTCTGTGGACAGGTGTCTTTCATACAGGTGACCATTGCCGACAGCTGTCTGTCATGCAGGTAACGAGTTGATTTGGAGCATCTACCTGGTCTGTAGGGGCCAGATCTCTTACTGGTTGGTGGGGGATCAAATACTTATTTCCCTCTGCAGAATGCAAATAAATTCATATACTTTCCACAATGTGATTTTCCGGATTTAATTTGTGATGTGCTATCTCTCACTGTTACCAATAACCTACCCTTCAATTATGGGCTGCTCATGTCTTTGTCAGTGGGCAAACTTACAAAATCAGCAAGGGATCAAATACTTATTTCCCCCACTGTATCTCCCCTCAGCCGCCTTTTCCCCAAGCTGAAGAGCCGTAGCCACTTTAGCCTTTCCTCATAGGGAAGTCGTCCCATCCACTTTATCATTTTCGTTGCCCTTCTCTGCACCTTTTCTAATTCCACTATATCTTTTTTTGAGATGCGGCGACCAGAATTGAACACAATATTCAAGGTGCGGTCGCACCATGAAGCGTTACAAAGGCATTATAACATCCTCATTTTTGTTTTCCATTCCTTTCCTAATAATACCTAACATTCTATTTGCTTTCTTAGCCTCAGCAGCACACTGAGCAGAAGGTTTCAGCGTATCATCAACGACGACACCTAGATCCCTTTCTTGTTCCGTGACTCCTAATTTTGGATGCTCTCTTATAATTTATTTGATTTTTGTCTTTTTCTTGATTGTATGCCTGGTTATTTTTTTTATGTAAACCGAAAAGAACCTGCAAGGTGGTTGCAGTATGAAAGTACTGTTTAGTTTAGTCATTTCATAATTCAGGTCTAGTGGAAACATATGCACTCACCAAGCCATACCCGAGTTCCTCAGTCTTCTGCCTTTCGGCCGACGTTATCATTAGTTGGATTGACTCCACAGCCTGCTCAAATCGCAGATTGTGAGCAACGAGCTTATCAGGAGACAATTTCTTTGGTGCTCAGGGAAGGATACGGTATAAACACAGTAACTGGCTGTTGACATTTGCAGCGGACTCTAAGCTAAGCTGGTTTCCCAAATTTCCATCCACAGCCACCTCAGAGTGTCGGCTCACCCTCCTCCTCTTCTGGTTTTGTTTTTGGTCATTCATAGACGATATCTCAAATGCAGTTTTAGTAACCATCCTGCTTTCTGTTGCTGCTTAGTCTGTTCTGCAACATAACAAATTATATCTTAGAAAACGCAGTACCGGCCTACCGCAATGATCTTATGTGACTGGCCTGTTTCCCAGTTTACACATTCAGCTTTTACCAGGTTCTACAATTTAGGTTGTTCTAGTCCATTTCCAAAAACTGTCACAAGCTCTGTCGTGTCTGTGTCCTTTCTCTTGTTTGTCTGTCCTAATTAGATTGTAAGCTCTGTCGAGCAGGGACTGCCTCTTCATGTTCAAGTGTACTGCACTGCGTACGTCTAGTAGCGCTTTAGAAATGATAAGTAAACAGACTTAACATTACAATGCCTATCGGCCAGTCGGTTTTGAGGACTTGGGCCCGGTTGGACCTTTATTGTCAGGAACCCAATAGCGCTACTTGACTTCCCACATCTAGGTTATTTGTCCAGAGGTATTGTCATGGAATGGGTATAATGTTGTTCTGATTTTTACTTTTGTTTGTTTGTCATGGATTGTTGTTTTTGTTTGCTTTTCTGTATTGTGTTTGGAAAACCTTAATAAAAATATGGGGAAAAAAAAAAAAGAAATGATAAGTAGTAGTAGTCTTGGGGATTCTGAAATCTGGCTACACTGGGATTCCGGAATCTGGCTACTCTGGGATTCCGGAATCTTGCTACTGTTTGGGATTCTGTACAGAATCTTGCTTCTCCTTGAGATTCCGGAATCTTGCTACTCTTTGTCCTTCTCTTTTGTTTGTCCTGTTTGTTTGTCCTAATTAGATTGTAAGCTCTGTCGAGCAGGGACTGTCTCTTCATGCTCAAGTGTACAGCGCTGCGTACGTCTAATAGCGCTATAGAAATGATAAGTAGTAGTAGTCTTGTCTGTAGGAAAAGTCTTCCCCTACCTCTGGATGAATGACATATGCCGACCAGGGCCAATTACAGACAGGAGGTAAGGAATGTGAACTGCAGCATACAAACAGCATCCTTCAGCTTCCTGCACCAGCCACCAAACTAGTAGCTACCCTGTTCTCAGTGCTGGGAACCCAGTTCCTGTTCCTGCTTATCCACATGACTTCTGAGAAGACTTAAGCTCTCAAAAACCTCTTATACTAGATGCCTAGGAGCCAGTGGCGTAGCCACAGGTGGGCCTGGGTGGGCCAGGGCCCGCCCACTTAGGGCTCAGGTCCACTCAACAGTAGCACACGTTTAGTGCTAGCTGGTGGGGATCTCAAGCTCCATCAGCTCAGGACATCCCCCTGATGATAACTAAAACGCTACTCTTTACGATACTGGCATCTACACATGCTCAGTTTTCAGCGCATGCCTGCTGCAGACTGCCAAGGTGGAAAGAAGCGTTTTCTCGCCAACTGAGATATTTTTTGGTGCCGGGGGGGGGGGGGGGGGGGAGGTAGAACACTTGGTGCCCACTCACCTCTTACCTAGGCCCACCCAAAATCTGTTGTCTGGCTACGCCCCTGCTATGAGCAGCAGATCTGCCTGGATGAAACTCCACATCCTAGCCCCAGTTAAATCGTGGTCAGCTGGGACAATCCAGTATATGAGTCAGGATGGCATCAGGATTGACCCGGTTATCAGAGATATTCAGTTCGCTAATCGGGTAAGTGACTGAATAAAGTTAGAACAACAAAATGTCTGTACAAATTTAATCCAGGCATTTACCCAGATACTGTTCTGAATATTGCTAGTGCCCAGACAAGTTCTGATGGGCACCTATTAACAAGATAGTCAATGCTGGTGCTTGAACTTGGCTTGGTCCTGAATATCTGGATCAAATTCAGCCAGCAATAGTGACCATCATCAGCTGAATACTGGGGAATAAGTAAGCAAGCTTCTTCATCATTTCCAGATGTATTGCCTGGAATTCAGTGGCATAGCTACATGGGGCCACGGGGGCCTGGGCCCCCATAGATTTGACCCTTGACCCCCCCGACGATGACCCTCTCCACCCCCTCCCGCTGCCAACCCTCCCCTGCCGCCGCCGTCACCTACCTTTGCTGGCAAGGGACCCCAACCCCCGCCAGCCGAGGTCCTCTTCTTCCGGCGCAAGGCTTCGTTCTGTTTCTATGAGTCTGACATCCTGCAAGGTTGGTGGCAGAGCGGTGGCGGGGGGGGGGGGGGTCAGCAATGGCAGGGATTCGGCGGCGCCGGGGGGGGCTAAAATGTGCCCCCTCACCTCGGGCTCTGGAGCCCCCTCCCGCCGAAGTCTGGCTATGCCCCTGCTGGAATTCCAAGGAGCATTTCCATATGCATGATCTTGATTTGCATACCCTGCCTCTATTATATGCAGATCTTTCATGCATACTCCATTTTGGATATCCTCAAATTCTGACTGGCAAGGGATACCAGCGACATAACATAACCAAAGACTGTAACTGGACATATCTTAATCCTTCCTCTCCATCTCTAAGTTCCCCCCCCCCCCCAAATGGTCTTTACCATACATGTACCTCAATATCACCTTCTTCATACCGGGAATCGGCTAACGCTGTTTACGGTACTATGTAAGCCACATTGAGCCTGCAAAAAGGTGGGAAAATGTGGGATGCAAATGTAACAAATAAATAAATAAATTTGAGGCTGAAATAACTCAGAATAAAGAGATGGGTGATATCCCATACATGGTTATCCCATACATGGTGTCCTCTACTACTAAACAGAGGGGGCCCTTTTACTAAAGGGTTGCCGCATGGCAACCTGGTACTTCTGCTGGCCCAACACGGCCTACGGAGGTAGTTCCTCCTCAAGCACGCGCCATTTCTGGCGTAACAAAAAAAGTTTGCGGCGCTAACCCACTCAGTTACCACTGGGTTACTGTGGGAGCCCTTACCGCCACCTCAGTGGATGGCGGTGAGTGCTCCCCACCACATGGCCACATGGTAAGATTAATCTTACCATAGGGCGCTTTTTTTAGGGGTTTTTTTACCTGCTTCGGGAGAAGCGGTCCTGGTGCACAGGAAAAACGGCCCCTGCCGCTACCGCAGGGCCCTTTTTCCTGCAGCTTGGTAAAATGACCCCTGAGTAACTATCAGCTCCTTTGCTATATGTTACTGACAAAAGGAGGGCGGGTGAATAAGAGCCATACACAAAATCACCAAAATGTGCTATGTCTAACTGAGACAGCTCTGCTTTCATTTCGCTACCTCAGATAGTGTCTACCTAGCCAGACACTGAACATTTCATGTAATGGATTTTCTATTAATTAAAATTGGGATTATTAATTGAAGCAAACCACCAAATGCAATTTTATGCTGTGTTCAACACTGCTGAAATAATGGATTTGTCCTGCCTAAAATAAAATGAAGCGATCCTAACTGTTTTTTGGCTGTCAGTACTTTTTAAAAAATGAGTCTGTTATTAAAAATGTTTAATTATGGAAAGGTTTCGGGGGGGGGGGGGGGGGGGAACCTTTACTTGCTTCAAATTTTAAAGCAAATATAATCCTGTGAGAGCACTGTCTTAATAAAATACCAACAGAAGAAGCAGAGTGGCATCAGCTGTGAATAAGTTCAAAATAAAGAGCGAATGATCAAGAAAATAAAACGGGGAAGTTGAGTCACATTAATATTTGAAATATTCATCGGTTTACAGCAGGGGCTCTCAACCCAGTCCTCAGCCAGTAAAACTTTCAGGATATCCACAATGAATACCCATGAGAAAAATTTGCATGCACTACCTCTATTGCATGCAAATTTATCTGATGTTTATTCATTGTGGGTATCCTGAAAACACGACAGGCTTGATGTCTCTCGAGGACTGGACTGAGAACTACCAGTTTACAGAACAGATTCAAGGTATCAACTAAAATTGAGCCAGTCAATAAGGGATTAATTTTATACAAACCTCTTCACATGTATATGCCAGTATACATGTGTAAAAGTGTCACTTATAAAATTACCCCACGTCAGGGCTTTTCTTGAGGGGGTACTTGGGGGTACTGAGTACCCGGCACCTTTTTCATTGTCTGCTAAAATTGGCTCATGGTCCCCAAGTTATAGTAAAAGAGCTCAGGCTCTACACACCAATTTTGCCTTTTCATAGAGTCTGTGACTGGTTACAGGGGGCCTGGCTATTGTGGGGTGGGTCCCTCAGTGATCACCCCACCCCTGAAGGGTGGCCTGGCATTTGAGTACCGGCACCTTTTTCGCTGGAACTCGGCTGCACGTCTTAGCTTCCGCCTGGACCAATATACTCATATCACCCCTCTCCTCAAGTCACTTCACTGGCTTCCGATCAGGTACCGCATACAGTTCAAGCTTCTCCTACTAACCTACAAATGCACTCAATCTGCAGCCCCTCACTACCTCTCTACCCTCATCTCCCCTTATGTTCCTACCCGTAACCTCTGCTCTCAAGACAAATCCCTCCTCTCAGTACCCTTCTCCACCACCGCCAACTCCAGGCTCCGCCCTTTCTGCATCGCCTCATCCCATGCTTGGAATAAACTCCCTGAGTCCATACGCCAGGCCCCCTCCCTGCCCATCTTCAAATCCTTGCTCAAAGCCCACCTCTTCAATGTCGCCTTTGGCACCTAACCACTACACCTCTATTCAGGAAATCTTGACTGCCCCAACTTGACATTTCGTCCTTTAGATTGTAAGCTCCTTCGAGCAGGGACTGTCCTTCTTTGTTAAACTGTACAGCGCTGCATAACCCTAGTAGCGCTCTAGAAATGTTAAGTAGTAGTAGTAGACAACACACACTGCCCCACGTATATAAGTACGGGCAGTGAAACAAATGTGTGCACTGGTATACAATACAGTAGGTATGTTCAGGTGCAGATTTTGAGTGGAGTAGGAGAAAATACGGTTTATTTGCATTCTTTCTAGAATATATGAAGTTTCGTGTACATTTACACCTACTCAGGAGAATACATGTTGATATTTTAGGCCCTTCAAACCACTCCCTCTCTGTGGCCTAACCATGCCCCAGTTGAAATCTGCACGTGATGTAGATCACCATGCTTAAATATCATGAATTTTAATTGCCAAACAGTAGACCATTCTTCTAACATTTGCAGTTCCTTTTTCATGTTTTCCACTCCCTCCTGGGTGTCCACTCTGTTACAAATCTTGGTATCATCCGCAAAAAGGCAACCCTTACCTTCTAACCCTTTGGCAATGTTGCTGACAAATATACTGAACAGAATCGGTCCCAGCACCAATCCTTGAGGCACTCCACTACTCACCTTTCCTTCCTCCAAGTGAATTCCATTGACCACCACCCTCAGCAGGGCCAGTGCAAGGGTTTCTGGCATCCTCCTGCAACTTATAAATCGGTGCCCTCTTCCCACATTAATATTAACAACACACACCTTTTCCCAAAACTTCTATACCAACTCTATTCACATGATGCTACTACTGAATTAAAGGTTTTACAAAAGGTTACAGCCACTTAGATTCTTCTGCTTTCCTGTTTACGAAATTAGCGACTAACTCACTGATGCCTAACAGGGCACATACATCATTCTCGAGTGTCAGCAGTAGTTTTAGAATAATACTCATCACACCATGCACCTTCCACAAAAACATCTCCCTCTATATGCTTTCCATGCCCACACTGCACACACTCCCTCCCCACGCATCCACATATATACCCACAAACTTTACACATTTACTAAACCCACGTGTACACATAACCACCTTCTCCCCACTAATACCACTCTCACTCCCATACATCCTGATTCTCATACACTCCCATCCCTCACCACAATCTACAACACATGCTGGCTAATTCTACATCCCACTAGTCAAGGTTGTTTTGGTCCAAAAAGGCTGGAGGAATGCCAACAAATATCTTCCTATACTGGGTCACAACACCAACCAATGCATATTGACATTCATCTCCACCAGAACACTTGGCCTCGGTCATGTGTATAGAACACAGATGGTCCCTCTTCAAATACAGGATAAGTGATCACATACTAAAAGTACTAATGTAGATACGAATTAAACAACCCCCTAAGTCCCAGATTCTGCATGAAGCACAAGACTGAAAAAAAAAGCATTTCCTAAATTCCTCTTGTATAGTGCAAAATATAAAGACAACAAATGTAATTTCTCAAAACTGACATATTTAAATCATTAAACTGAAATTAAATTAGTTTTCTACCTTTGTTGTTTGGTGATTTATTTTTCTAGTCATTTTGTTCCTGGTCTCTGGTTCTCCTCCCTACCTATGCTTTTAATTCTGTTTCTAAGGACTCCTGTCCATTTGCTATTTCTTTTCACTCCTTTCTTCTTCACTTCACATTCAATATTCATTTCTGGCATTGATCTTTCATGTTGAGCTTCCTTCTCAAATCTATTTAGTTTTTCATCTTTTTCTATCCCCTACATTCACACACAGCATCCCCTCCCTCTCTCTTTCCCCTCCATGCAGGTGCATTTCCTCCCTTTCTCTCCCCTTCTCCTACCTTCCATCCATGTATAACATTTCCCCCTCTCTTTTTTCCTCTTTACCTCCATTCATCTCTAGTATTTCCTCTCTTCCCCTCTGTATCCCTCTCCTCCCCTCTATCTATGTGCAGCATTTCCCCCTTCCTCTTCTCCTCTCTTCCCCTCCATTCAATAGTGCTCCTCTGTGTCCCTATCCCTCTCCCTGTGTCCATCATTGCCCCTCTACATCTCTGTCCCTATATTCCCTGCCTCTCTAGCATCCCTTTATTGTCTATGATCCTCCCTATATCCAGTTTGTCCCCTCTCTCTGAACACCTGAAATATATATATATTTTTTTACAAACTGATGGTTTAACTAAGTGGCAGTTTTTTGACCAATGATTACGCCATAGCCCAGTTGATAACAGTGTTGAAAATTCCCAGTTTTGAATATATGTGTCACTGCCCAGGTGTCTGAGGTTTTCCCTCCGGATAGATGATTTATTATTAGACAGTGTTTGAGTATTGAACGTGATTGCTTTTTCCACTATCACGCTGGTGTTTGTCAGCACAATTTTTTGGTGTGGAAATTGTTTCCCTTCTTTTGGTATACTGGAGGGAAACAAGGGATAAGGACATTTATATGGCAGCATTATTAGAAAATGGCCACACAGATGTTCATACAGAGTAGAGGTTCAGCCTAGGGTTAGTTCAGTGAACTTTAAATCAAGGGACCCAGGTTCAAATCTCACTATAAGTCTTTTATTTTGTAATTGTGAGCCCTCCAGGAACAGAAATATACCTACCATACCTGAATGTACACCACTTCATTATTTATTTTTGTTACATTTGTACCCCGCACTTTCCCACTCATGGCAAGCTCAATGCGGCTTACATGGGGCAATGGAGGGTTAAGTGACTTGCCCAGAGTCACAAGGAGTTGCCTGTGCCTGAAGTGGGAATCGAACTCAGCTCCTCAGGACCAAAGTCCACCACGCTAACCACTAGGCCACTCCTCCACTCCATTACTCTTCAAGCTTGCAAGTTGCTTATATATTTAGGGACAGTATGTATTTTTCTGTTCCTGGAGGGCTCACAATAATAATTTTAAAAAAATTAAGGGGCCCTTTTACTAAGCCGTGTAAGCATGGCTTTTATGGTAATTTCATTTTTGCTGCGCGTCCGGCACGCGCAGCTGAAATATTTTTGGACGTGCACCACGTGGCATTTGACGCGCTTAGGTCATTACCGCCTGGTTACCGCGTGAGACATTTCTGCTAGGTCAATGACTGGCGGTAACATCGCAGACCCAAAATGAAGGTGCGGCAATTTTGATTTTTCCACAAGTCCATTTTCAGCAAACATTTAAAAAAGGCCTTTTTTACAGCCACGCTGAAAAATGGATCGGCGCGCACCCAAAACCCATGCCTACACTACCGCAAGCCATTTTTTCAGCGCACCTTAGTAAAAAGACCCCTAACAGCACTAAAGTGGAATTTGAACCTGGATCCTTGGTTTACAGCCCACTACACTGTCTGCATTGTTAAGAATGCCAATAATACTTCAAGCTGTCATAGAGCCTGGTATCCCTTTTCAGTTTCACTTTCAGGGGAGAGGGAGAGGTACAGCAACCACTCGGAATTAAGAAGGCATCAGGCTTTAATCCCTCCAGTGGAGCACCTTTTTCTACCCTGGACGTCCTTGAAACAGGTCTAAATAAGGACTTCCTTCTTTTTAGACTTGGACGTTTCTTCCCCTTTGGTAATCGTTATTGGACGTCCTGATTTTGGACCAGTGGCGTAGCCACAGGTGGGCATGGGTGGGCCAGGGCCCACCCATTTAGGGCTCAGGCCCACCCAACAGTAGCACACGTTTAGTGGTAGCTGGTGGGGATCCCAAGGTCGGCCAGCTGAAGACTTCCCCCTGATGGTAACGAAAATGCTACTCTCCATGATACTGGCACCTGAGCATGTTCATTTTTCAGCACATACCTGCTGCAGACTGCCAAGGTGGAAAGAAGCGTTTTCCCGCTAGCTGAGATATTTTTTTGGTGGTGGTTGGGGGGGGGGGGAGAAGAACACTTGGTGCCCACCCACTTCTTGCCTAGGCCCACCTAAAATCTGTTGTCTGGCTACGCCCCTGTTTTGGACCCTCCATAGTTCCTCCTAAAACACCCCCTTACTATTTGGACATACTGCAGTGGTGGATGTCCCTTTTCTGCCTTTGCAAAATCCATTTAGGCCTTTTGAGGTGTCCATATGCTTCAAAACAAAAAAAGAACCATTGTATATTAAGAGTGTTATATCAATTCACAATAAACCATAAATCATAAACCACTAAATGTGTCCTCAACTTAATCAGATAAATTTGGACAGTGATTAATGCATTCCAACTTATCTAAATAAAGGTAACCAGAGAGCCCTGCTTAACCTTTACCTCCCCCTGCTAGAATGCCCTTGCTTCGCATACACTTACCAAAATAAATTTTAACTGGACAATGAAATTTCAGCCACAGCATTCCAGCAGCAAAACTTTATGCTGTAAAGTTGATTAAATCATTCTGAATATCAGACTTGCCATTCTTCTGCACTCTCTTTCCTTGCAATTTTTTTTCCGTGGTGAAATATAAGCGGAGATATGCTGTAAAGGAGGGGGTGTGAGTGTTAGATGTGTACAATCACTTTTCAACAGAAGCATGACTGTATATGGAGGTGTTAGGTAATGCAGTATGCAGTGTGTATGTGTGAATCTTGTTGAAGGTTGTTGTACTGTATTACAGTATTGGTTTGAAATCCATGCAGAGATGTGAGCCCAAAGTTCCATGGAATTGGTGATATTTGTTTCCTCCAGTGACATAAGTACATACGTATTGCCATACTGGGACAGACCAAAGGTCCATCAAGCCCAGCATTCTGTTTCCAACAGTAGCCAATCCAGGTCACCAGTACCTAGCAGAATGCCAACTATTAGCAAGATTCCATGCTACTGATCCCAGGGCAAACAGTGACTTCCCCCATGTCTATCTCAATAACACACTATAGACTTTTCCTCCAGGAACTTGTATAAACGGTTTTTTTTTTAACCCAGATATGCTAACCAGTGTAACCACATCAGCAATGAGTTCCAGAGCTTAATTGTTGAGTGAAAAAGTATTTCATCCTATTCATTTTGAAAGTATTACCATGTAACTTCATTGAGTGTTCTCTAGTCTTTGTACTGTGCCAGTTACAGACCTAAGCCAGAGAGTGTTCCCTCCCATGAAGAATGCACCCTGAGTCTTCTAATAGAGAAGTTAGCCTTCCTTCAAGACCCATAGATTGGTGGGGTGGGGTGGGGTGGGGTGGGGGGGATGCACATCCCCATCCCCACCTCCTGTTTAGCTTATCAAAAGTCTCCAGAAATTTTGGTAAAATAGTCAAGGGAGATAGGGTATTTTTCCTATTCAGTTTTATTAAAGACAGGAAACAAGCCGGAAAGATACGCTTTGAACCGAGTCCATAGGATTGAGTCCAGAAGATAAACTTCGGGCCCCCAAGCAAGCAAGCTTTGAAGAAATGGATGCAGATAAGTGACTATAACATCATCTGCACACCTAAAAAAAACTATACCTAAGATCAGAACTCTGATAGTATTAAAAGAATAAGAATGTACTTACCTGAACTGGTTAAAGATCTTGGAAGTTAATTACCTGAAAGATATAAGAGTAACCACAAAGAATCAATTCTTTTGAAAAAGAATAATTAAAACTTGACAACTTAAAAAAGGTTAAATGTTTAGAAAATAGACACTTATTTGATTTACATCTGTGTTTCTGAGTAAGTGGTGTTGAAGAGTCCGATTGTCTTGAAGAGAGAATTGTTTGGCTCTGTTAGATAAGTAAAAAGAAAAACGTGAGTTGTTATTAGAAAGCATTCTATCTCTAGTTCATTTCACTTCAACTATAGCACTTTTCCCTGCATCTTATATAGTTATCAAATTGATCGGTGCAATAAAGTTATTTACTGAAACTTTGTGCTTTGCATATTAATTGAAGCTGTAAAGGGTCCAGGAAAATTGTTCACCACATTAAACATTTTTTTTTCTGTGTCACCCCTCAGTGGTTGGATAAACAGGGAACCAACCGTGACTTGAAAAATTCTTTTCATAGTCAATTGCATCTTACCGCCACTGGGGGGCGCTACAGTAGAAAATAAAAAATGTTTTCAGACGCGCGTATTGGACGCACATAAAAAATGGAATTACTGCCTGGGGCACGTGGTAGCCAGATGGTAGTTCCAAATTGAATGCGCATAGGTACCTACATGCTTTAGTAAAAAGGCCCCTGTATGTGCTTTTTAGGCCATTGCTCTAGTAATCTATGTTGTCATCTACTTTTCATAGAATAGGCTTAAAATAGGCACCATAGCTAGCGCCTTTGGTGTGTGCCCTGTTATAGAATTAATTACTCCCCACGTGTTTTAAAGTTGTAGATTCCTAGCTCCAACATCTCCGTGTCCCAGGTTTTCGTTAAAGGATATTCTACAGTTTGTACTTGCTTATGCAGTGCCAACTCCAAAAATTCCTGTGGGCAACCTGTGTGATTAAGAAAAATGACCTACACATGGCAGATGGAAATCTGCAGCTTTTTAATGGTATGTGTCGTACTGCTATTTATTCCCTTTCCAACTGTGAAGGTTCTCTGGGAAATGACAGGAGAGACAAATAGCACTACACTAAGCTAAGTACAGTAAGGTAGATCAATTTTTCTCGCTTCAGACTTGACTAGCAGTACTTTTTGCTGCTGGCTGCTCAGCGCACCTAATGCATAGCAAATGCCGACAGAGTATTCTTCACTCTAAAAGATGCATTGATACTTTTCATGCATAGCTTTCCATATTATTTTACTGGTCCTCATGGGGGCGAACTTCAAAGCAATTTAACCATCCCAAAAGGGCTCCTGACCAGGTACGTCACATGTTCAGGGCTAACCGGTCATATTTAGAGGGATTTAACTGGATAAGTACATAAGTAATGCCATACTGAGAAAAGACCAAGGGTCCATCGAGCCCAGCATCTTGTCCACGACAGCGGCCAATCCAGGCCAAGGGCACCTGGCAAGCTTCCCAAACGTACAAACATTCTATACCTGTTATTCCTGGAATTGTGGATTTTTCCAAGTCCGTTTAGTAGCGGTTTATGGACTTGTCCTTTAGGAAACCGTCCAACCCCTTTTTAAACTCTGCTAAGCTAACCGCCTTCACCACATTTTCCGGCAATGAATTCCAGAGTTTAATTACACGTTGGGTGAAGAAAAATTTTCTCCGATTTTTTTAAATTTACTACACTGTAGTTTAATCGCATGCCCCCTAGTCCTAGTATTTTTGGAAAGCGTGAACAGACGCTTCACATCCACCTGTTCCACTCCACTCATTATTTTATATACCTCTATCATGTCTCCCCTCAGCCGTCTCTTCTCCAAGCTGAATAGCCCTAGCTTCCTTAGTCTTTCTTCATAGGGAAGTCGTCCCATCCCCGCTATCATTTTAGTCGCCCTTCGCTGCACCTTTTCCAGTTCTACTATATCTTTCTTGAGATGCGGCGACCAGAATTGAACACAATATTCAAGGTGCGGTCGCACCATGGAGCGATACAAAGGCATTATAACATCCTCACACCTGTTTTCCATACCTTTCCTAATAATACCCAACATTCTATTCGCTTTCCTAGCCGCAGCAGCACACTGAGCAGAAGGTTTCAGTGTGTTATCGACGACGACACCCAGATCCCTTTCTTGGTCTGTAACTCCTAACGTGGAACCTTGCATGACGTAGCTATAATTCGGGTTTTTTTTCCCCACATGCATCACCTTGCACTTGCTCACATTAAACATCATCTGCCATTTAGCCGCCCAGTCTCCCAGTCTCGTAAGGTCCTCTTGTAATTTTTCACAATCCTGTCGCGAGTTAACAACTTTGAATAACTTTGTGTCATCAGCAAATTTAATTACCTCGCTAGTTACTCCCATCTCCAAATCATTTATAAATATATTAAAAAGCAGCGGTCCTAGCACAGACCCCTGAGGAACCCCACTAACTACCCTTCTCCATTGTGAATACTGCCCATTTAACCCCACTCTCTGTTTCCTATCCTTCCACCAGTTTTTAATCCACAATAGGACATTTCGTCCTATCCCATGACCCTCCAATTTCCTCTGTAGCCTTTCATGAGGTACCTTGTCAAACGCCTTTTGAAAATCCAGATACACAATATCAACCGGCTCCCCTTTGTCCACATGTTTGTTTACTCCTTCAAAGAATTGAAGTAAATTGGTCAGCCAAGATTTCCCCCCACAAAAGCCGTGCTGACTCGGTCTCAGTAATCCATGTCCTTGGATGTGCTCTGTAATTTTGTTTTTAATAATAGCCTCTACCATTTTCCCCGGCACCGACGTCAGACTCATCGGTCTATAATTTCCCGGATCTCCCGGATAGTACTGCGGAAAATCTCCTGTTAGCACCCAATAAGAAACCAGCTATTTTGGGGGTGTTCCCAGGGTGGAGACAACAGTTGACCAGTTAAGTGTTGATATTCAACACTTAACAGGCCAAGACAACCATATAAAAGTCAGCCCTATCTTAATGCAGTTTGTCATAGCTTAAGTGCTGAATATTACACTTAACTGGTTATGTTTTCGCTGACTCCATATACCTGGAAATTCAATGCTGGAGCCCAGACATGGCCCGGCATTGAAGTTCCGGAGATAACTCCGTCAGAGGTCAACAAAACGCTGATCACAGCTAGCTGAATATCAGGCCCCCGTATATCTTTTTATGGCTCATCATTGACAGCATCAGTAGCAAAGGGGGAGCAGAAGGAGAACTTTCCAAATATTGTTCCCACTCCCACTCCTCGCCCCAAACCTCAGGAGCAACTGACAGTGAGGACCAGGAAGAGAAGATGCAAAGTTTCAGTGACAGGAGTTTCACTCCACTTGTTGGCCACAGGAAAAGAAGGTGGGAGCTACAGTAACAGGAACTTCCATTCCTCCTCTGGGGCCCTTAAAGAGGAGATGCGAAGAGTCATGCAGAGCTGAAGTAAGGAGCTCCTGCTTCAAGAAGAGGAGATGTGGAGAGCTATATGGACACACTATGGTATTCCAGGTAAGAGGTAAGGTTTGAAGGCTTTTACGGTTGGGGTTAACATTTAACATGTGATTTCATTGTATATTTATAATGCTGTTGTGGATTTTTTTTTTGTTCTACTTTATGATTGTTTAATGTTTCTGTACGCTACCTTGAACCTAAACTAGTTGGTAAACATCTCCTTATATTAATCTGAGATCCAAGCTCAGAAGAAGTATTATTGTAAAAAATAAGAGAAACCAGAAATTCCTCTAAAGAACTGTTTAATATTGTAAGAATTCTCTCTTCTCCACCTGAGAATCAGATTTCTAGCTTAGGTATTTCTCAGGACAATTTTGCTGGTTTTTTTTTTCAGAATAATATAAGAAAAAGTCAGAATGAAGCAAGGAAAGACAGATCTTAGGAGGTAAGGAAAGGAGTTCTTTTGGATTAGTTGGTGAGGAGTTACATTTGGATGATATTCCGGTTGATCAGTTTTGGAGTTCTTTTTTATTAGTGGATCAGACATTGATTCTTAAATTATGTTTCAAATATTCCAAAGGTTCTTGCAGATTGGACCCATGTCCAGCTTATATTTTTAATGGATTACCCTCTTATTTCATTACCTTTCTTATTAATAGTTAATCAGCTTTTAAGAGAAGGGAATATGCCAATTCAACTAGGATATATTTTGTTAACCTCGTTACTGAAGGGTGCGAAATTAGAAACCACTCACTGTTCCAGTTACAGAGTTGTGGCAAATAGTCCATTCATTACTAAGATTGTGGATGCGGTGGTGGGGATATAACTACAGGATTACCTTTATCAGTTTCAAGTACTAGACAGTAGACAATCGGGTTTTTATCCTAGATTTAGTACAGAGACATTATTTTGGCACTGATAACAGAGGTAATTTGGATAAAGGCTTTTCGACAATGGTTATGCAATTGGATCTATCGGCAGCCTTTGTCCTGGTCAATCATAATATTCTCTTGGAAAAATTGGCCAATATGAGTGTTTCAGACACTGTTTTTAGCTGGTATTTGGGATTTTTACAACATCGTACCCTACAGGTCACCTGGAATGGATGTTCGTCAAAGTCATGCAACATGGATCAAGGAGTCCTCTAGGTAAGTACACTGGTTAGCATTTCAACACACAACACAGCTCATCTCTTCTACTGTTTTGTCTTCAGGAGGAGGGAGGTTGGTTTGTTTAATTGACTTTATGTAAGCTGCAAGATAAAGGAATTAAGTTGTGAATAGTCACTGCATTTGTGTTAACTCTGGATCCTAGTACATCCTAGTTTTAACAGCCAGTACATTGCCCTGAGTCATGTAATTCAATTAAATGTCAATGAATGTTATGTTGTGGTTTGACTTCTTCCTATCTGATCACTCTTTTCCTTTCTCTGATTAGTTCTTTTCAACTCATAAGCTCCTTCACTCTTATATACCATGAAGTGCTATCTCTAGACTGCCATTCATCATTGTCTGCTTTACCCTGCTCACCAGCCACAAAGTGATACAAAGCGTGTGATTTCTTTCAAATTCTCCCAAATCTTACCCTTACCAACTGCGGGTAGGTGGGTTACAACTAACTCTCAAACCTTCATTCTGCTTCCAGCCCATACTCATATGCTCTCCCCATGCAAACAAATCTCCTCAACTCTTTCCTGTGCATTTAAACCCTCTCCACAATTCCTCCCTCCCCTATCCATCCAGCAATCTAGATCTAGAGTAGAGGAGTGGCCTAATGGTTAGTGCAGCAGGCGTTGATCCTGGCAACCTGGATTCAATTCCCACTACAGCTCCTTGTGACATTGGGCAAGTCACTTAACCCTCTGTTGCCCCAGGTACCAAAACTTAGATTGTGAGCCTTCTAGGGACAGAGAAAGTACCTCGTATAATGTGTACAGCACTGTGTGTACATCTAGTAGCTCTATAGAAATGATTATTTTTTTTTGTTACATTTGTACCCTGCACTTTCCCACTCATGGCAGGCTCAATGCGGCTTACATATTGTATACAGGCACTTATTTGTACCTGGGGCAATGGAGGGTTAAGTGACTTGCCCAGACTCACAAGGAGCTGTCTGTGCCTGAAGTGGGAATTGAACTCAGTTCCCCAAGACCAAAGTCCACCACCCTAACCACTAGGCCACTCCTCCAGGGTTCTCAACCCAGTCCTTGAGTCACACCAAACCGACCAGGTTTTCAAGCTATCCACAATAATTTCCATGTGATGCCTCCATTGTATGTGTATTCATTACATTGGCACAGATTTAGCACATTATCTGGTCCATCGATACCTTAAAACATTACCTCAGAAGTTTTGCCACTAATAACATTAACTCCCTTATCTGTAACATTGAGTTCCCAACTTTACGCAAAAGTTAGGCACATTATTCAGGAGTCCTTTTAGTAAGCTGTGGGGAAAAGGGCCCTGTGGTACTGGTGGGGGCCATTTTTCCTGTGTGCCAGGCCTCTTTTTACCGCAGCAGGTAAAATGCCCCCCCCCCCAAATGGCCATGCATGGCCATGCAGCGGGGAGTACTTACCGCCACCCATTGAGGTGGCAGTAAGGGCTCCTGCTGTAATTCGGCAGTAACTGGGCAGTGCGTGGCAATGCCCAATTACTGCCAGGTTAACGTCATGGAGCCATAACTACCATCGGCGGCTGCATTGGGCCAGAGGTAGTTCTGGGATAGCATGCAGTAAACCCGAATTGGGCTTACCGCTGCTTTGTAAAAGACCCCCTCATAGAAGACGGTCAGTCGATTGCACAACTTATTTTAATAGTTGGCTGGTAATTGGAGTTAACAGGCCAAATATCGGCTTAAATTGGGATAAAGTGGCATCAATTGGAAGTTGTGCATGCAACTGATCATAGTCACTTTTAGAAGGTGAGCTCATAATTTCTGTCATGCACAACATCTAGGGGCGTGGTCATGGGAGGGGCATGGGTCAGAGTTGTACCTATAAGTTACATGCACAGGCTATAGAATGCTGGGGGTTACCCCCAGATTCTATATATGGTGTCTGAAAATCCACATGGAAATGCAATCATTCAGGTCCTGGGCGGCACGCAGAAGCAGGAGAGGACAGACCCAGAAGCAGGCAGGAAGAAGCTTACCAGCATCGGGCCTGGGGGAATTTTGCTCCCCCTGCCCCCTCCCTCTCGGTGGCCCTGCGCCTAAATTGTAAGTGCCATAGTTGAAAAGGGGGCATGGCCATAGATGGGCCGTGGACATTTCTAAAATCTATGTGCATCGTTATGCTCATATTAGCCCTCATATTAACCCTCTCCTCAAGTCACTTCACTGGCTTCCTATCCGTTTCCGCATACAGTTCAAACTCCTCTTATTGACCTATAAGTGCATTCACTCTGCAGCTCCTCAGTACCTCTCCACTCTCATCTCTCCCTACATTCCTCCCCGGGAACTCTGTTCACTGGGTAAATCTGTCTTATCTGCACCCTTCTCCTCCACCGCTAACTCCAGACTCCGTTCCTTTTATCTTGCTGCACCATATGCCTGGAATAGACTTCCTGAGCCGGTACGTCAAGCTCCATCTCTGGCCATCTTCAAATCTAAGCTAAAAGCCCACCTTTTTGATGCTGCTTTTAACTCCTAACCTTTGTTCACTTGTTCAGAACCCTTATTTTATCATTCTCACTTTAATATTCCCTTATCTCTTGTTTGTCCTGTTTGTCTGTCCTAATTAGATTGTAAGCTCTGTCGAGCAGGGACTGTCTGTTCATGTTCAAGTGTACAGCGCTGCGTACGTCTAGTAGCGCTATAGAAATGATAAGTAGTAGTAGCAGCAGTAGTAATTATTATAGAATACACCCAATCTGCACCTAATGTTTGATGTAAAACGTTGCCTAAACGAACACGATCAAATTTGGTCACATGGCGAGCCGCTCAGCATACTCTATATACCGCATGGAAATTTAAGTCTATTTTATAAAATTTAGGTGTACTTTAGAGACTACGCCTAGATCTAATTTTTTTCCTGTGCGGACTTTTCAGGCGCCATAAATAGAATCTAGCCCTATGCACCTGTTAGCACCACTAACACCAGTCTGTGACATGGCATTAAGTGCTCACACCTAAGGTTAGGTGCAAAACTGCAAAATTACACTAGAACCCTATAATAGCAGTTCCGCGCGGAACCTGCCATTATAGAATTCTTGCTCAGCACACATCATCATCCCGGCACCTAAATTTCAGCGCCATTTATTGAATTTGCCCCTAACGTTTTGACTTTAACATATGCATTAATGGCAAAACCCTACCATGGGTTACGAATTTGACCATTTAGTTCTTCTCATTTCTTTTTATTTCATTCATTCATTTGTAATCACAAAAGAATACAAGTACAAGAAAACCAGTGCAATTTTTCTAGCAAAAAAGGTGCCGGTACTCAAATTCCAGGCCACCCTTCAGGGGTGGGGTGATCACTGAGGGCCTCACCCCGCAATAGCCAGGCCCCCTGCAACCAGTCAAAGAATCTATGACAAGGCAGAATTGGTGTGTTGAGCATGAGCTCTTTCATTAAAACTTGTGGTCCATGGGGCAATTTTAGCAGATACTGGAAAAGGTGCAGGTACTCAGTACCCCCGAGTACCCCCTCAAAAAAAGCCTTGAAGAAAACTGTCACAAAATGTTATCAAAATATAATATTTAAAGAAGGAAATCACACTAGCACATATCAAAGAGAAAATGTTTCTTCACCCAACGCGTAATTAAACTCTGGAATTCGTTCCCGGAGAACGTGGTGAAGGCGGTTAGCTTGGCAGAGTTTAAAAAGGGATTAGACGGTTTCCTAAAGGACAAGTCCATAAACCGCTACTAAATGGACTTGGGAAAAATCCACAATTCCGGGAATAACATGTATAGAATGTTTGTACGTTTGGGAAGCTTGCCAGGTGCCCTTGGCCTGGATTGGCCGCTGTCGTGGACAGGAAGCTGGGCTCGATGGACCCTTGGTCTTTTCCCAGTGTGGCATTATTTATGTACTTATGTAAAGAAGATAAAATACTTAACAAAGAAAAAACTAAACTCAATAAGGAAATACAAGCTAGGTCTACTCCCTAGCAAAGTACAGGCATGTAAATTACATTATACCCTTTAGATTAAAAAAAAAAAAAACTACTATTCCAACTGCATAGAATCGCAAAAAAATAAAATCTTTACCCTGGAAAGATAAAACATATTTGCAAGTGAACTTTAGGAAAATTTTGTGCCCAAGGCTAAGACTTTAGATTTTAGGGCCCACAATGTCCTTCACCTGAGCTGTGTCACCCTGGGAACAACAGGAAACATTAATATTTTTGTTACACAAAACACCTCATCCTTTTTCTGAAAGTCTTTTTTCAAAACAACTGATTTATCTAATTCAGGGGACAAAGTAACGAGAAGAGTAGGCGTAATATTGATCACATCTTGAGTGTCTTCTAAGAAAGCCATTAAATCTATCTCAAATGAAGCCAAATGATCTACCCCTTGCTGGTTATCCTGCAATTTCCTTTTCCCAAGGAGATAATAACAATTCGAAATTTGAAAAGTGTCTGCAATCGTCAGTTCTAACACCTCCTTGAGTATCTCAGGTGAGAGAAGATATATGCAAGGAAAATTCAAAAAGCGTAAATTTCTTGCCCTATTAGCATTCTCTATCATCTCCAATTTAGTATAAATATTATAGGAATGTTTAATAATCATGACTGAAGTAGCTGACAAGGAAGAAACCCGTTTCCCTAGAGAAGGAGAGGATATCCTCTTATTCAACGTTTTCATATTTGTATCCACATCCTCCAATTTAGTAACTACTTCTTGAGAGAAAATTGCAGTCTGACAAACAGTAGACTTGAGAAAACCCTCCATTTGCTGAAATGAGTCTCACTTGTCTCTTGTTATTTCCTGTTTATCCTCATTAATTTAGGACAGCTGGACCAGAGCAGAAATCTGAATAACAGAAGTCATTTTCACAAAGGTTAATGATACTCCCACTCCTTCCATCTGAATCTCAGTAGGAGAGGGAAACCCCTATTTGGCAGGAAAAAGGAGGGAGAGGTGGAGTAGGTTCCAGTGAGCACAAAGAAGCTTCAAGAAGAGATAATACCTGATTAGTTGATGGACGTAGAAATCAGGTGTTTATCCATGGGACCCAGGATACTTCGGATGGAGGTCTTTGGTTTAACTTTGCACTTCTCCATTAAAACAGCAAAAAGGCAATCCAGCAACAACAAAGGAAAAATAACACCTCAATAAAAGGCTCCACCATGCTTCTCGATGCTCCAAGGAGCTCCAAAGGGGCAGAACATGCTCCTTAGGCATGCTCCTTTAGCCACAGGAGCACAGGACCTTTAAAGGAAGCAAGGATCCACAGGTGTCCAAATGGTGCCTGCTGGGATCAGCACTGGCTCCCCACAAGAAAGGCTCCTCCCTCCACCAGCTGCCAACAGCAGAAGGGAACTCCACCACATGCTAGTGCCACAAGTAAGTCACCTCCAACCAGGGGCATATCTGCTATGGGGCCACAGGGGCCTGGCCCCCATAGATTTGCCTCTGGACCCCCCTACCGACAACCCTCTCAACCCCCCTCCTCCCACCGTCGCACCTCACCTCCCTTTGCTGGCGGGGGACCCCAACCCCCACCAGCCGAAGTCTCCTTCCTTCCTTCCTTCCTTCCTTCCTTCCTTCCTTCCTTCGTTTGGGTTTGGTTTCTGACGTCCTGCACGCACGTACAACGTGCAGGACGTCAGACTCACAGAAACAACTGTTTCTTGAGTCTGACGTCCTGCACATTGTACGTGCCAGGTGGTGGTGTCGTCATCGGGCGGGGGTGGTGGTGTCATTGTCTTCATCTTCGGCAAGAGGGGGGGGTTTAAAGTAGTTGGAGGTGGTAGTGGTGTCGTCGTCTTCAGCAGGGGGGTCAGGTCAGCGGCGCCGGGGGGCTAAAATGTGCCCCCCCCTCACCTCGGCTCTGGCTCCCCCTACCGTTGAAGTTCAGATACGCCCCTGCCTCCAACTGCTTCACAGGAGCGCGGGAGTTTAAAGGAAACAAGGATCCAATATCCGCAGGTGTCCAAATGGTGCCTGCTGGAATCAGTACCGGCTCTCCACAAGGAAGGTTCCTCCCTCCACCAGCTGACAATGGCAGAGGGGAACTGCCATGGCACACTATCACCACAAGCAAGTCACCTCCCTAGTTCTTCTCATTTCTAGAAGGGTAACAGTCCATCAAAAAAGACTGCACAAGCAAAATATTCTAGAAAAAGCACTGTTACGTTTTCCTAAAGGAATGACATTCACGATCTGGGCAAAACCTTTCCACAGTGCTTGTGGCAGTCACTCTCTTCGCACAATATTCCCCTTTCCAGAAGTTGAAAGAGGGTGTGGCAGATGTTAACCATGGAATGTCTCCTTGGCATGCCATCTTTCTAATCTGAATGTCACAAGTTTTTTTTGCACTATACCGTTCATCTTTCTTAACTTTAATGTAATTTCAAGTGACAGAAAGACACATTCTTCAGAATAATTTGCATTTATGGAATGATTTACTTTAAGCCAAGAAGTTAATAGCATCTATAATTTAGTGGCAGAGACGTACACTCATAGATTCATAAATTCACTGTTTTAAAATAGAAAGGGGCATTCTAATTTTCTTTCAGTGTAAAATTATTAAATGTTTAATTGAGAAGTTAATTAAGGTTCATCTTTTTTATGGTAGAAAAGGATGAAAGGATGGATATAGAGAAATGAACCTTTGATGTGATTTTATATATATATATATATATATATATATATATATATATTTATATGTAGGCCGGCGAGGGGCATGCCGAGCAGCCGCACATAACATGGCGGCTGCTACAACAAGAGGCTCCCTAGCCCTCGTTGGCAGCTTTTATGCTTTCCCCTGTAGCCCTGCCCCTTCCGGCTTCCCAACCAACGGCAAGGGGGTCTCCTGCCGCGTTATCTCAATCGCCGATGGGGAAGCCAGAAAGGAAGGGTCGCTCTGACGCAGGAGCTGCTGGGCAGCAGCCGCCATGTTATGTGCGGCTGCTCGGCGTGCCCCTTGCCGGCCTACCTATATATATATATATATATATATATATATACACACATACATATTTGTGTGTGTGTGTATGTGTGCCTGTTGCACTCATCTAGTGAGATTATTCAGTGCCATTTTAGCAACATATTTCCTATGCTAGGTCCCATGTAAATTGTGTTCATACATACCTTTTAGCATTGTCCACATGGCACACACACACTCTTCCTTCCTCTCTGTTTCGATGGTAAAGGGACCCCCCTCTCCCAACGGTATGATTTTGTCACCAGGTAGCTGAATCTCTTGAGGCCCATAGGATATATTTGCCCTTCCTTTCAGTTTACCATCCTAAACCTAAGAAGTCCTTACTGTTCAAATCAGGGGAGTAGCCAGACTTCGGCGGGAGGGGGGTCCAGAGCCCGAGGTGAGGGGGCACATTTCAGCCCCCCCCCCCGGCGCCGCTGACCCCCCCCCCCCCTTGCAAGGCTTCGTTCTGTTTCTGTGAGTCTGACGACCTGAACTTACAACGTGCAGGACGTCAGACTAGAACGAAGCCTTGCGCGGGATTGGGAAGAAGAGGACCTCGATTCGGCTGGCGGGGGTTGGGGTCCCCCGCCAGCAAAGGTAGGTGGCGGCTAGAGGGGGGTCATCGGGTCGTAGGCAGGGGGGTCCAGGGGCAAATCCGCAGGGGCCCAGGCCCCTGTGGCCCCATACTGGCTACTCCCCCGGTTCAAAGCCATGAGTTGGAGGTTCTTCATGTGAAGGATTTGTAGCAAATTGTGGGCACCTTTTACTAAGCTGCGGTAAAATGGGCCCTTTGGTAGTTTTGGTGAATGGATTTGCTGAACGCCAAGGCCCCCTTTTACCACAGCGGGTAAAAGGTTTTATTTTTTTTTTTAAGAAAATGGTCCTGAAGTAAGTGAACCCACCTAACGTGTGGCTATTTCCCGGGGGAGTCCTTACACCACCCATTGAGGACGCGGTAAGGACTCCTGTGCTACCCCAGTGGTAACCAGGCAGCGTGTGATGCTGCCAATTACCGCCGAGTAAGCCCCGACGCTAGAAAATAAAAATGTATTTTCTAGCAGTAGAGTTGGCACATGGTAGAGGCCGGGACTATCACCAGGCTCCTGAGGTAGCCCGGCGGTAAGCCCGATTTGCCATCCACCCACACAGCAGTAGCCCTACTGCCTTTTAGTAAAAGGGCTCCTTTTTTTGGAAAGTTACTTTTTTTTCTGCAGTATGTAAATGATAATTCATCAGAATAATAGTATACAGATGAAAATTAATATCAGAAATGGCTGTAAGTCTTAACATCAATCCAAACCCTTTTCAACCAAGAAGAATTAAGATTTTCATGATCTGCAAATCATGCAGAAAGGATAACTTGCTGAAAATTAATTTTATGAATCATAGGTAAAGGGCAAGAAGAAATAAAAAAAAAAAAAAGCAGCAAAAAGGAAAAACATTTTTAAAGAAGTGTTAGAATAAATTACAGATGTAAAATTCATTTTACTAAGCTGCAGTAGAAAGTGGCCTTAGTGCGTCCTTACATGGGTTTTTCTCATGTACTAAGGACATGTTTACCATTTTTTTCAATTAATCGCTCTGCATTAATGTTACACAAGAATTCAAAAATTGGAAGGTAAAACACTAGTATGCTAACCAAGGAAAAAATATTTACCACAATCCAATTGGGACAAGGCTAAATTGCTATTAACACAAGATATTATTAAACTACTACTACTACTATAAATCATTTCTATAGCGCTACCAGTCGTACGCAGCGCTTCACAATTGAACATGAAGAAAAGACAGTCCCTGCTCAATAAACTGAGCCCCAATTTCCAGGGTGAGCTTGCATATTACCTAATACCCCTAATTGGACTTCTCATTAGCCGGTAGTGGGAGGCGGGGCTGGAGGTTGGGAGGCGGGGATAGTGCTGGGCAGACTTATACGGTCTGTGCCAGAGCCAGTGGTGGGAGGCGGGACTGGAGGTTGGGAGGCAGGGATAGCGCTGGGCAGACTTATACGGTCTGTGCCAGAGCCGGTGGTGGGAGGCGGGGATAGTGCTGGGCAGACTTATAAAAGTCAGGATGGGGCACTTTTCTCGTGCTGCTGCTATTCAAGCCAACTTGAAGAATATTTACTTCTGTTCAATGCACGGTCCATCCAGTCTGCCCAACAAGATAACTCATATTTGCTGCTTTTTGTGTATACCCTACTTTGATTTGTACCTGTGCTCTTCAGGGCACAGACCGTATAAGTCTGCCCAGCACTATCCTCACCTCCCAACCACCAGTTAGACTGTGCTAATGTAACTGCATTAACTGATTAGCATAGACATGCCCACTCTCTCCCTAGACACGCCCCCCTCTCTGATAAAATTAAAAATATTTTTTAGTGTGCAGTTTGCACATGCAGATCACAAAATTACTGCAGGATGCCCAAGTGTGTTCTGGAGCAAGCCATTTTAAACTGAGGTAAGTGCATGCTAGCTCTTACCAGAGCTTAGTAAAAGGACCCCTTAGTGACTTGAAAAGGAAGGTGGTGGTAGGAAACCGGCATCATACATTTTAGAGTTAGCACATTGGCCTCTTATCTGTGAAATTTGGAATTGGGGAGGGGGGGGGAATCTGATAGATCAAATTTACATTGAACAGAAGTAAATATTCTTCAAGTTGGCTTGAATAGCAGCAGCACGAGAAAAGTGCCCCATCCTGACTTTAACTGAAAGGAGTCAGGGCCCTGGTGTAGGTTTCATCTGAGATGGGAGAAGCCGTTGCACCAGGGGAACATGGCAGATACAGTAGACCTTCAAAGATGGTGTCAGACAAGCATGGCTACTGGCTGATGAGGTAGGTAGATGTTACATTAGATGGTTGTGGCCATTCAGCTTGCTAAACCAGCAAGGAAAGAGGAGTTGCTGCAGCCAAGAAAGCTTGACCAGATTTCAAGCCACCAGGTGTTCAATTACAGCAGAATTGTAGGCTGCAGGAGCCCTGGACTACATAAGCCGCAAAAGCAACCATGGCCACCATTTTTCTTTCTGCATTGTTAAATTATTAATTGCCATTTACTCAACACCACACTCTTTTGTTTGTGCATGCTAGACGATTTTGTAAACAACAACAACAACAAAAGAATCCAGATCAGGACATCTCTGTCTGAAAGCAAGAGGCGGTATTTGTGATTCTTCCAAACCTTCTCTCTGCCACCCTCTACAAGACTTGCTTCTGTCCTTCATCCCCAGATCTTGTATCTTCCCTCTCATTCCCTCAACCTTCCCAGCAGCATAGGCCTAGATTTTTCTTATCTTCAGTGGCTGGCAGAACTCATCTGATCATCAGTCACAGGTTGGGTCGTCAAATAGGTAGATGGCAGCCTTCTTACCTTTTGGATAGTTGGAAAGATGATCTGCTCAGTCATCACAGGTCATGTGGGGTGGGTGAGTGGTAGCCTTATTTTTGGTAACTGGCAGAATAAACTCTACCAGTTGCCACAGTTCGGAAGAGGCAGGCATCGGTGATCATCTTTCTTCAGTGGCTGGTGGGATGAGTTCTCTCCCACCTATACCCCACCCTGTTCTGTGAACATTTTTGAAACTCATGGGTCAGACACCAGCCCTTTCAGCCACAAGGAGGTGCTGATCCACAGGTCTTGAAAATATTTATGGTACTTTACTATATGGCCCCTTTCTCTGTTCTCCTATGTGACAAACTCATGAAAAATAAATTTGCAGTTCAGAATTTAAGAAAGCATAGAATAGGCATGTGTAGGGTTACCATATGACTCCAGAAAAAAAGAGGATAGATTGAGCCAGTCCAGATTTTACTTCCGTTGAAAGCAATGGAAGTAAAACCCGGACTGGCTTATTCTGTCCTCCTTTTTCTGGAGCCATTTGGTAACCCTAGGCATGTGGGATCCCTTAGGAAAATACTTTCTTAAACTCTGACGCAGTCCTCATCTCCATGACCTCCACCAGGAGGCCATTCCACACATCCACCACCCTTTCTGTGAAAGAGTATTTTCTTAGATTCCAACTAAGTCTATTTCCTCTTAACTTCATCGTATGCCCCCTCATTCCAGAGTCTTCCTTCATTTGAAAAAGGCTTACCTCCTGTATATTAACGCCAAATAGAATATGTAGGATCGCCAGCTTTTCTAAATTTGGCATATAAAATCAACGTTTTAGAAACAGAAATATTGATACTTTTGTCAATGCGTACTTTCATCAACTATGAGTTTGTGGAAACCTGATTGCTGGACGAATGCTTCAAATGTAAAAATGCTGTTTACTCAAGAGTTGGTGGTTACTGAGGGTGGGCTGACTGGATGGGCCTTTTGGCCCTTATCTGCCGTTGTGTTTCTATGTTTCTTTCTGGAATTATATAGGGACCCTTTTACTAAGCAGCAATAAGTGCCAACACATGCTTACCACATGCCAAAAGGCACTACCATGGGATGCGCTCAGACGTTCTATGATAGTTCTGGGATCAGCACATGCCAATTCTGTGATAAAAATATGAAATATTTTTTAGCGTGGGGGCACGTTTGGGAGCAGAAAGTAGGTATACCCTACGCTAATCAGTTAGCACTGGATTAGCTCTTGAGCCCTTACTGCCTACACAACAGATGGTGGTTAAGGGCTCACGCGGTAATGGCCAGGCACTAATTGGGAAATTAGCGTATGGCCATTAATGGGGAAAAAAAGAAATTGTGGCCATTTAACAGCCGTGCTAAAAGTGGCCTCAGCGCATGGGAAACCCACGCGCTAAAAACAGCACAGACCACTTTTTAGCACAGCTTTGTAAAAGGGTCCCCTAAGATAGAGGGTCTTTTACAAAGGCGTGCTAGCGTTTTTAGCACATTGTGATAAGGCAGGTAGGCAGGGATATAGCAAAAAGCAGGGCGTTGCAGAACTACAACGTCCAGAATTCCCTAAGGGACGGGGAGAAAGGGGTGGGCCCACAAACCTGGGAGGGATTCTCAGCCAAAGCGGAAGGGAAGGCAGCCCAGGGAATAGGGAGCAGTTTTCCCCAATTACCAGCAGGGTGGAGGAATAGCCATCAGGACGCCCAGTTCCCATGGACTGCGTAATCAATACCGGATTTCTGCCAGCTGTGAAGGGAGGAGGGGAGATTTTCTGAATGCTCTGAAGCAGGGGGAGAAGAAAGAGGAAGAAAGAGAGGAGGAAGCTGAATTGCAGGAACGGATGGATTACAAGGAGGAGGAGCGGGGACATGACTGCTGAATTGCCAGTCCAAGGGGAGACAGCCAGCATGGACTGGGAAACTACTCAAGGTTAACCTCTCCAGCACAAGAGCACGTGGGAGGCCACAGATGTTTGTACTGTGAAGAGGGAGGTGTGCTGCCAGCCCTGATTGGGGACAAAGCTGGTGGAGGTGCTGGAGGAGAAAAGGTATGATGTTCCTATTTCATATAAGTTCTTCCTCTTCATTTGGAGAGTTTTTTTTGGTGGAACTGAATTTTGCTCAAGACTGAACTGCACTCAGCTGAATGCTGAACTGAACTTTGCTAAATGCTGGGTGAAATTTTGCTAAAAGTAGAACTGAACTTTGCTGAATGCTGAGTGGAACTGGGGCTAAAGGTAAACCTGAATAAATAAGAGAAAGCAGAAATTTGCTACCAAGCGAAGGGGACAGTATGGATAATTAAAACTGTGCCAATATGTTTGCGGATGGAGTTGGTATTAAACCTTTTTCTGTTCTGAACTACATCATGCAAGGTTCCACGTTAGGAGTTACGGACCAAGAAAGGGATCTGGGTGTCGTCATCGATAACACACTGAAACCTTTGCTCAGTGTGCTGCTGCGGCTAGGAAAGCGAATAGAATGTTGGGTATTATTAGGAAAGGTATGGAAAACAGGTGTGAGGATGTTATAATGCCTTTGTATCGCTCCATGGTGCGACCGCACCTTGAGTATTGTGTTCAATTCTGGTCGCCGCATCTCAAGAAAGATATAGTAGAATTGGAAAAGGTGCAGAGAAGGGTGACTAAAATGATAGCGGGGATGGGACGACTTCCCTATGAAGAAAGACTAAGGAGGCTAGGGCTATTCAGCTTGGAGAAGAGACGGCTGAGGGGAGACATGATAGAGGTATATAAAATAATGAGTGGAGTGGAACAGGTGGATGTGAAGCGTCTGTTCACGCTTTCCAAAAATACTAGGACTAGGGGGCATGCGATTAAACTACAGTGTAGTAAATTTAAAACAATTCGGAGAAAATTTTTCTTCACCCAACGTGTAATTAAACTCTGGAATTCATTGCCAGAAAATGTGGTGAAGGCGGTTAGCTTAGTAGAGTTTAAAAAGGGGTTGGACGGTTTCCTAAAGGACAAGTCCATAAACCGCTACTAAACGGACTTGGAAAAATCCAAAATCCCAGGAATAACATGAATAGAATGTTTGTACGTTGGGAAGCTTGCCAGGTGCCCTTGGCCTGGATTGGCCGCTGTCATGGACAAGATGCTGGGCTCGATGGACCCTTGGTCTTTTCCCAGTATGGCATTACTTATGTACTTATGTACTTATGAGTATTGCACAAGCGTGGAGGCAGAGGTCTAGATTGCTGTTTATACTCTCTCAGGAGTATCAAGGATTACAACGTGCTAATGATTAGTGCACATTAAACGCTAGAGACATCCATAGGAATATATGGGTATCTCTATCATTTAGCGCACTCTTATTTTTAGCACACATTAAAAACGCTAGCACGCCTTTGTAAAAGGGGCCCTTAGTAACTTATGACAGTCCGGCAGTAGCTTCAGCTATTAAGCCATTTTATTATGATTTTGATATAGTGTTGTTTAAATTAGATGGTGAACCAGTGTTGCTTGAAAGACATAATGGTGTGGCAAGACTGTTGATTAATTTGTTCCTTATTTATTTATTTATTTATTTTGCTGCATTTGTATCCCACATTTTCCCACCTATTTGCAGTGGTGTAGCCACAGGTGGGCCTGGCTGGGCCAGGGCCCACCCTCTTAGGGCTCAGGCCCAACCAACAGTAGCACACATTTGGCAGTAGCTGGTGGGGATCCCACGCTCTGCCACCTGAAAACTTCCCCCTGATGGTAATGAAAATGCTGCTCTCCACGATATTGACACCTGCCCATGCTCAATTTTCAGCGCATGCCTGCTACAGACTGCCAAATTGGAGAGAAGCATTTTCCCACCAGCTGAGATATTCTTTTGGTTTGGGGGGGGGGGGGGGGAGAACACTTGGTGCCCAGCCACTTCTTGCCTAGGCCCACCCAAAATCTGCTGTCTGGCTACGCCCTGGTTGCAGGCTCAATGTGGCTTACATTATGTTGCACTGGCATGATAGAACAACACTGTGTGGCACACCATGAAGGTTTAGACATTGATGATGCCTGGAAACAGATTCCATTAATGAGGGACACTGAAATCTTTATATGCTCCATCTACACAATGGTTTCCAGATCTAGTTTGAGAAAGGTGACCTTTAATAGATTGCTAAGGAAGCAGAATGTGAAGCTACTTTATTTAAACCTCTGAACAAGGTCATATAGCTGTCTAGGCATTTTGCTGTAAGTGCTGTAATCAAGAACTATGACATGAAGGCAGAATATTGCAGAGAACAAGTAAATGAAGACAATGACCCTGTGCATAAATATTGCCTTGATAAATTAAATAAAGCAGAATATTGTGTAACATTGATTGCCCTCAATGGTGTTCTGATTTTAGCAGAACTCTGCAAAACTCTTCAAAGAAGTTCCTTGACTACAGTGGGTGCATTTCAGTTTGCAAAAGCAAAAATCAGGAAGCTGTGGTCGCTGTCGTCTTTCAACTCCCATTCTTTAGCTATTAAGCAGATGTGTGATCATATAGATAAAAGATATCCAAACCATGAATTAACAAGAACAGTGTGTGTTTGATAAAGACTGCTTCAGAACTCCATCCAATTGGACTATTTTACCTTTGGACATCAACAGCTTACCTGATTGGTTAACAGGGACAGAGTTTATTCGTTATGAAGGAAGTGGGCAAGGCTAGTACTAGGGCAGGGTCTGCATTTAAGTAATTAATAAATGAGTATTCTCACACAGGCCAAGATTAATCCTGGAGATAGGGAGGGGAAGCTAGGGTGGAAAGAATATTGCTTAAAATATGTTGGCTATACCGGTTCAGTGAATAATCCCCACACATAACCTAGATCTATAAGAATTATAGACAACAGGTAAAATGAAGGTTTGCATTAGTAATTCAGGAATGTTTGTGCTACAATCAGGGTTCAAGTGCTTACTAATAGAGGTACTAGATACTAAATAAATTTGTTCATAGTGGCAAGATTTATTCTCTTTCCAGCAGGAATCCAGGCCAAATTATCAGCCTGCCTGTCTGACATTGCTGCCTGGATGTCTCACCGCCATCTGAAACTAAACATGACCAAGACTGAGCTTCTTATCTTTCCCCCTAAACCAACCTCTCCTCCTCCTCCTCCCCCATTCTCTATTTCTGTGGATAACACTCTCATCCTGCTCCTAACCTTGGGGTCATCTTCGACTCCTCCCTCTCCTTCTCTGCACATATTCAGCAGCAGGGGCGTATCTGCATGGGGCCACAGGGGCCTGAGCCCCCGCAGATTTCGCCCTGGACCCCCCTACTGCCGCCGTGGGTACCTTTGCTGGCGGGGGACCCCAACCCCCACCAGCCGAGGTCCGCTTCCTCCTGCCGCTGCGAGGTTTTTTAAGTTCATCGGGATTCGTCCTCCGTCACTCTGTGCTGCTGTTCAAAGAAGCTGCTAGCTGAATGCAGTTTCGGACTGAGTCTGACGTCGCTGCTGCACGTTGTACATGAGTCTGACGTCCTGCACGTACAACGTGCAGCAGCGACGTCAGACTCAGTCTGAAACTGCATTCAGCTAGCAGCTTCTTTGAACAGCAGCACAGAGTGACGGAGGACGAATCCCGATGAAGAACTTAAAAAACCTCGCAGCGGCAGGAGGAAGCGGACCTCGGCTGGTGGGGGTTGGGGTCCCCCACCAGCAAAGGTACCCACGGCAGCAGGGGGGCGGGGTCTGAAATGGCGGCGGCGGCAGCTGGGGGGGCTATAATGTGCCCCCTCACTCTGGCTTTGGCCCCCGCTACCGCCGACTTTCAGATACGCCCCTGTTCAGCAGACTGCTAAAACCTGTCGTTTCTTTCTCTATAATATCACCAAAATTCGCCCTCTCCTTTCTGAGCACACTACCAGAACCCTCATCCACACTCTTATCACCTCTCGCTTAGACTGTTGCAACTTGCTTCTCACAGGTCTCCCACTTAGCCATCTCTCTCCTCTTCAATCTGTTCAAAATTCTGCTGCACAACTAATATTCCGCCAGGGTCATTATGCTCATATTGCTCCCTATCCGTTTCCGCATACAGTTCAAACTCCTTTTATTGACCTATAAGTGCATTCACTCTGCAGCTGCTCAGTGCCTCTCCACTCTCATCTCTCCCTACATTCCTCCCCAGGAGCTCCGCTCACTGGGTAAATCTCTCTTATCTGCACCCTTCTCCTCCACTGCTAACTCCAGACTCCGTTCCTTTTATCTTTCTGCACCATATGCCTGGAATAGACTTCCTGAGCTGGTACATCAAGCTCCATCTCTGGCCATCTTCAAATCTAAGCTAAAAGCCCACCTTTTTGATGCTGCTTTTAACTCCTAACCCTTATTCACTTGTTCAGAACCCTTATTTTATCATCCTCACTTTAATATTCCCTTATCTCTTGTTTGTCCTGTTTGTCTGTCCTAATTAGATTGTAAGCTTTGTCGAGCAGGGACTGTCTCTTCATATTCAAGTGTACAGCGCTGTGTACGTCTAGTAGCGCTATAGAAATGATAAGTAGTAGTAGTAGTATGTCCCTGGATTTCATACAGAGAACATCACTGCCTATTCAATGAATGCATATCTATTTTTCTGTGCAATTATGCTCAGAATAGGTATTTATGTCCATAAGAATTGCCCTTTTTAATTCTTTCCTCTTTCCTTTCAGGTTCTTTAACAAACTCTCCCTATTTTTATATTATTTCCACCTACTCCATTTAAAATACTTCAGTGCTATGCTTAAGACAACTATATATACACACCTATAGAGCCCATAAAGACAGTTAATAGCAATTTTAAAATATTAAAAACCCAATTAAAGTGTCAGTGCAAAGCTCTGAAATATCTAAGCGTGTACAAGAGGCCACGTTCTACCACAGCTTTGTAAAAGGACTTCTATAAATCTTAATTCCCCTCTGGAATGGTTTCACATTTTCACTATGTTGCCTACAGTAACAATGTACAATAAGGAGACGACTTTAAAAAAAATCAGCACAATCTTCACTTTTTCTGAATTAACTCAGCCACGGCCAGGTATATAAATTATATCATTTTTATACTTAGTAAAATTATGCATGTAAAATTTAGGGGGTCTTTTACTAAGATGCGCTAGTGTTTTTAGCTGGTGCTAAATACTGAGACACTCATTACACAACGCAACAATGATTTTGCTACTGAGAGAAAAACATGTGATTTATACTAAATTGAACCCGCCGATTCCAAATATGAACTCCGAATTTGACTGACACGTCTAGATTTTAAGTTATACATGCAAAGCCTATTCACTTATAATATTAATGCTTGGGATGCATTTGTGCTACTAGTGCAGAACTTCCTTGGGAACAGACGAGCTGAAAACTATGCTGAACTAGTAGACAACATACTTAAAGCATATGAACAACTTGGCTGCCGAATGTCATTGAAAATGCATTTCTTACATTCCCATCTTGACTTTTTCCCACCCAATTTGGGACACGTAAGTGACAAACGTGGGGAGAGGTTCCATAAAGACATTTTTACAATGGAGAACAGATATCAAGGCCACTGGAATCCCAACATGATAGGGGACTACTGCTGGTTTTTTGCAACGGGAAAATATGACCGGTCACAAATGCAAAAGCAGATGCCTGAAGCACTTTTAACAGTACTGGGCCTTACGGAAGTAAGACTTTTAAACTGGAATACGAGACTTTTTTGAAATTTTGTTATTCCATTACATTTTCATATACTGTTTACTATGAAAACTTTGATGTAGATCAGGTAATTGTTGGAGTAAAACTCGTTCTGTAAAAAATTATTCAATGCTTTCCAAGTGCTTAATTCCTTTGGGCAAACTTATGCATAACAAAATTTCCTGATGTGTTACAACAATTCTGACTTTGGATTTGGAATACGGACACTGAATTTAGTATAGAACAAATGGTTTTTGCCCAGTAGCACACAAATTTTTTTTGTTGTTGTGCTGTGTTACGGCATCTCAGCATTTAGCATCAACTGATTTTTAGCGTGAGCTAAAAACGCTAGCACACCTTAGCAAAAGGTCCCCCTAAATTTTACCGATTGCGATTTGGAACTTCTTTGGAAACCAACATTGGCCAGAGTGTTCTATCCATCAAAAAATGCCAGTCAAGCTTATTTTTATCTATGTCACTTCGGATGTATACAAGTTCTACCAATAAAATAAGAAATAAAATGAAGCATTTTAACTGTACACCCTTTCGATCATGTTGAACTGGCAAAGGAAATGGAAATATTCTGTTAATTCAGAGAGCCTTCTCGCAGTGATGTTTCCAAAAGGAACAATTTTAAAATCATTTCAGCAATAAATCTAACCATGTTTTAAAAATTTCACAATTACCCCCCTGATTCTATAAATGGTAACTAAAGTTGTGTGCGCAAATCATCGCGCATTGCCGATTTGCACACACAACTTAATTGCTTTTAACAAGCCAATCAGCACCAATAATTGCCTAACAACCAATTATTGGTGTTACTTGGCCTTAGGATTTATGCGCAGATCATATTCTGTAACAATCCTTGTGTAAATCCTAATGCATGTAAATTTTGGGGGGCATGACTAGGTGCATTTTGGGGGCATTCCAAAATTTTACACGTGTAAATATAGAATTCAGCTTTATCACTCATCCGCCGTATTGAGATTTTTAGGACTTTAGTTGATGTATCTAGTTCATGCAGTGCATATTTTATGACTTAACACTGTAGTCAGTATTCACCAAGTAGATCCAGCAAGCGTGGGGCCATTGGTAACTCTCATGCTAATATAAATGTAGCTGTCAATTAGCACGAGTTTCGGTTCCTGTTTCCAAGTGCTTCTGCTGAAAACCTCAGAGGGACCAATCATCTCAAATGTTTTTAGTCAGTGCCTTAGAGAAGTAACCTAATGGTTAGAGCAGCAGGCTGAGCACCAGGGGCAGACCACGAAGAAATTAATAACATGGCTGGGAGAGCATAAGAGCAACATACATATTAAAAAACTGGCAGCACCCCTGGCAGCTCATTGCGTGGAAGAGGGGCATGCATTTGAATCCCTGCGCTGTGTTGTTTTGCAACGTGTGGAATTTAACATAAGAGGGGGAGATAGGAAATTGTTGTTAATACAACAAGAACAACGATGGATCTTCCGGTTAAAAACAATGCACCCGAGGGGGCTTAATACGAGAATTGAATGGGTCCACTTTTTTCTAATAAGAACGCTAGCATGATCTGTCAAAAGTGAAACCCATCAAGTGTGCTGGGAGTCAAAGGTTGTTGTGAGTGGCGGGGGGGGGGGGGGTGGGAGTCTCACTGATTACTGTGATGTTCATACAGTACCCACACAAGAAGATTGGGATATCAAGTTGTTGCATGGGGGGTATGTTCCGTGTCTATCATGTGTTCACTTGCTAGTAAATGTTATTATAGTGAATGGGGAGGGGGATAGGTAGGAGGGAGGGAGTTGGGGGGAGGGGTAGGGGGGAGGAAAAGGCTGAAAAAGATACGAGATAATGTTTAGTTGGTATTGGGAGTGCTGTTGTATGGTTTGTTTATGCTTTGAGCTTGATTTTATGCAAGTATATAATGTTATAATACGCGTAAATTCTAATAATAAACTTTAACAATGGGCTCCTGAATGTGTACACCACAGTGGTGACATATTACGGCAGGGGGCTATAAGAGCCAAGGCCCCTTGCGCTACATTGTCTGCATGATATTAAACTTGTGTGGGGTGCTGTTGGGAGCTTACTGACGACAATGCGGTGTTTGTTATATAGAGGTATAAGCAGGTTGGAGGTTTAATATTGGAAAGCACTTGTTGAAGCTATTGCATAAAGTTGGGGTTGGAATGGGAATGGGGTACAGGGAGGGGATGGGTTGGAGGGATGAAAGGGCGGGGGAAAAATTGTATGGAGCTACATGTTTAAGGAATGTTATATCATGATTTCAATTGTTGTATCTGATGTAATTCCATCAATAAAACAGATTTAAACAAAAAAAACCCCATCAAGTGAATAGCAGGGTCGATGACGTCAGATGTTTACGTAAATAAAAACAGACAGGAAGTGAGAAGTTTCTTCCATAGTGGAGACCAGACTGCAGTGAAGTGAGGAACGCAGAAGAGATTAAGCATACTTTATTTGTGTGAGAGTGGTTATTATTGTAACGTAGTTGCTGTTTCATACAGAATCGCCCATTGAGAATTGTCATTATCACGGACCCTGAAGCAGGTCGGGAGAGAAGTACCGAAACCTTGGCCAATGTCGGCCATGGGAAGGAGACTCAGCGATGGCAGTTTGAAGACAGCTCAAACACAGAGGTAAGTGTTGATTACTTAAGATTTTTTTGGATTAAAGTATTGATAACAACGGAGGTTTTTGTGCCTTTGATGACAGTGAGAACTCCTTTAACTAAAAGAGCTGTATAGCCAGAAAGTAGGAGCCTATTGAGGCTTTCCTCCGTTTCAATGCACACTATTTGCTTGGTTGACTGCTAGGATTTTAAGAAGATAGTACTTGAGCACCAGAGAAGCCAGGTTCAAATCATACTGCAGCTCCTTGTGTCCTTGGGCAAGTCACCTAACCCTCCATTGTACCAGGCACAAAAAGTTATGAACCCACTAGAGATAGAGAAAGTGCCCTAATGTAATATGTAACCTGCTTTGGTTGTACCACAGAAATGTAGTATATCAAATGCATGACCCATACCCAAAATAGCTACTGTACCTGACTTGAACTGCAACTGAAAAAGGCATGAGCTGGAGCCAAATCCAGAAGAAGAATAGAAGTAGATATTCCTGTCTTAACAGTAATTAAATTAGACATTTACACGAAAGACATATAGGTTTCCATCTGAATAAAAAAAAAAAGATTTATTTTGTGTAAAAGGGATCACTATAAACTAAGGCACTCAATTCCATCCTTGGACCCTGCTTTCCAAAACTAATTCATGCAAATATATACATGACATTTTGACCATTTCTAGAGTCCTCCAGTCCATTTATATTTACTTGTGCTTCAGTGTGATACAGGGAGGAAGGGTGCCATGTACAGTATGTTGGCTGTAGACCAAAAGTAGAGTCTCGTATGTGCCTTAGTAATCTGTACAATGTTGTCTCTATGTGTATCTTTGAGTAAGAGTAGAGAGGGAGAGGTAGCTTACCAGAAGTGGCAAAGGGTCATTGCAGGGCCTAGTTCTTGGTATGGTGGAAAATTTTTATAATCCATTGATGAGGGAGATTGGTCTATTATTGGCACAAAGTAGAGACTGTCTGACTTCTTTGGATATGACTGTGATCAGAGTACCCTAGAAGGAATCCAGAAATTGGCCTTGTACTATCATCTGGTTAATAAACTTCGTATAGCACTGGAGTCAGATCACAAGTCTATAAACTGTTTTTAAGGGAGATCTGGGGAACCCCACTGCTTATCCTTGAGGTCAGTAGCTTGGCATTTTCCTACTGTTTGGGATTCTGCCAGATACTTGTAACCTAGTTTGGCCACTGTTGGAAGCAGGATTCTAGGCTAAATGAACCTTTGGTATGACCCAGTATGACAATTCTTATGTTCTTATCTTCACTAAGTTGAAGTAGTTTGAGAGAGTGGAGCCATTGAGTGATTTGCTTCTCAGTGGAAAGGATACAAAGTTTGGAAGAAGAAAGCAAATGCTTCTGCCATTTTCTGCAACACCAATGTAAGAACTCCATTATCCTTCACAAACTGCATTATTTTTTTGATGGTGAAGATACCACATCGAAAGCTTGGAAGATTTATTGCCATTTACTTAGAAACTCCTCTGTGTCAAACGTATGCAATATGCAATACAGGAACTTTCTATACTGTTGATTTCCCCTCTTATTGAAGTCATAGGATATAATAAACTCACCTCTCGGGAGCACTTATGTTTCCACTCTTTCCTAATCAACAGAGCCTTAAGGTTGGCCATTTTTTTTCTCTCTCTCTCATTGACTCAAGAGTGACTGTTTTAGACATAATCTGGCCTTTGAGGAGTGCCCTAGTGGTTAGGGTGGTGGACTGGGGAACTGAGGAACTGAGTTCAATTCCCACTTCAGGCACAGGCAGCTCCTTGTGACTCTGGGCAAGTCACTTAACCCTCCATTGCCCCATGTATGCCGCATTGAGCCTGCCATGAGTGGGAAAGCATGGGGTACAAATGTAACAAAAATTAGAATTGCTTTTGTGACTTCCAAACAAAAACAGTGTTGGCAGTGGAGTCAAAGTTAAACTTCAAATATTCTTTCCAAGCTGACAAGCTTTTGTAAGAACTTGTCATGACCATAGTTTGGGGTGGGGGATGAGGAGGGGCATTGCCCCTCCAACCCCTCCCTGCAAGGTCCAGTGTCAGTCCTCCTCCTCTCCACTCTGCTCCTGATGCAGCCTTTCCATCTTCCCTGGCCGCCGGCAGCATTAACAATGTAAGCACGCGGCCTTTGCCTAGCCCGGAGTGGAGCGGAAAGGGTAGACATGAAGCGTCTTTTACTCTTTCCAAAAATAGTAGGGCTAGGGGGCATTCAATGAAGCTACAAAGTAGTAAATTTAAAATGAATTGGAGAAAATTTTTCTTCACTCAACATGTAATTAAACTCTGGAATTCATTGCCAAAGAATGTGGTAAAGGTGGTTAGCTTAGCAGGGTTTTAAAAAGGTTTGGACGGCTTCCTAAAGGAAAAGTCTGTAGACCGTTATTAAAATGGACTTGGGGAAAATCCACTTCTTATTTCTGGGATAAGCAGCATAAAATGTATTGAAGTTTTTTGGGATCTTGCCAGGTATTTGTGACCTAGATTGGCCACTGTTGGAAACAGGATGCTGGGCTTGATGGACCTTTGGTCTTTCCCAGTATGGCAATTCTTATGTACTTATGGAGCAATGGGAATGCTGGAGAGGGAATGAGAGGACAATGGTAAAAGCTATTAGATGAGAAGTGAAACAGAGACTAAGGTGAGAGAAAGGGGAATAAATACAGATGAGAAATAAGGGGAGGGATATGAAATGAAAAGTCAGTGCCAGACAGATGTAGAGAAGGAAAGGAAGAAGCCAAGAGGAGGTAGAGATGTATGTATGCAAATGAATATGCTAGTAAGCCAAGCCACACCCTTTACCCCCCAAAATGAAACGACCAAACTACGTCCATGACTTGGATTCAGCTAAAAAGTGCCCATTCATGAACCAAGGACTTGGAAGATTTTCTGGTAGTAGAGAATCAAGTGTAACTGTCATAGGGGCATGACCGGATATCAACTGTAGCACTGGCAACAAAGCAACAGATATAAACCAAATATCTAGAATAAGAGTGATACAGTGAGGAAAAGCAAGTAAAAATTGGACTAGTGTGTTTCATATGGGTCTACACATTGTAAAGCTGTAGATCTTGCATGTAATTTTGCAACATTCTTGAGTCCTTTTTTGTCCAGGTCTGCTTCTAGGTCTGCCCTTGGATGAACTCCTAAACATTTGTGGAGCATATTCTATAAATGGTGCTCTGAGTTGAGTGCTGTTTTATAGAGTTGTGCTTAGTGCCCATTTCAGTGCCAAAAGTTGAGCGACAGTATTTATGCCAGCTGAAACCTGGTGTAAATACAGGCATCCAATTCTGGGCATTTTGCTGCAAAAATGGGGCTATTCTATAACTCCATATGCAACTTTTAGCAACGCCCCTGCCACATCCCCTTTTGAGTTCTGCACTAGGGGATTTAGAATAGAGTGCAGCAGGGGCGGGCTGACAGTGATCTGGGCCCCCGGGCAGATGGGGTCATTGGGGCCCCCGCTGCCGCCCCCACCTTTGTTTCCAGAACCCTCCTGCTCACTACATCCCCCGCCCCCCGGCCTACCTTGAAGAGCCCTGGTGGTCTAGTGGCCTCTTTGGGAGGAAGAAAAGAACCCCACTCTTTCCTGCCTGCCGCCGCTTCTTCTTAATGGCTGCCGAGACTTCCTGCAGCAGTCTCACAGGTCTTGGCAGCCATTTTGAAGATACAGCGGTGCTGGACAGAGCAGCACAGCGGGCAGGAAAGAGTGGGGTTCTTTCCTTCCCCCAAAGATGCCACTAAACCACCAATGCCCTTCAAAGTAGGCCCAGGGAGGATCCACTGGGTCTTGGTGGGCTGTGGTGTGCAGGGGAGGAAGGAGGCACTGGGTCCCCCGGAACCTCTGGGCCCTCAGGCACTGCCCAGTTGGCCATATGGTCAGTCCGCCCCTGCAGTGCAGGGAGATATACACACAGATTTCAATTATTTCCAATTAACTGCAATAATTGGGGCCCTTTTACCAAACAGCAGTAAAAAGCGGCCTTAGCGTGCCCTTACACAGGTCATTCCCGCACACTAAGGTGATTTTTACTGCTGGAATAAAATGGCCAAAATTCCTATTTTTGGTATTAAAAATCACGCAATGTAGAAAAGCATTAGCATCATATCTATGTTATTTGAATATTCTAATGCGTGCTTATTAGATGTTTCATTAGTATAATGCTGACACCGTATTATATCTCTGTTATTGAATTTCAGTGCTGTTAAATGTGCATATTTTTGATCCTCTTTCATGGTAGTTCTATTATTAGGTTTCAATTTACTGTTTTCAAGTTTACCTCATTTATTGTATTTATGTTTATACTTGGTCATTTTACTATTGTTATACTATTAACAAAATTGTAAGTTTTATGTTAAACTGTACCTGCTGTACATCACCATGGGTGAATCTCTTCATAAAAGTGGTTAATAAATCCCAATAAATAAATAAAAATATAATGGCCATGTGCAAATATTGCCATTGGCACATGAGCATTAAAGCACATAGGTGGTAAGGGCTCACACATTAAGTATGTGCTAATCAGTGCATGGCAAAGTAGCTGCGTTGATTAGCGCAGAACACACCCACTCTCCGCCCCTGCATCAAAAAATAAATTGTATTTTTTTAGCACATGGTTGCATGCGCACATAGCAAAATTACTACAGGACACCTCAGAGCACTCCACAATATGCCACTTTTTTGCTGCAGTAAGCACGTATTAGTACTTACCACAGCTTTATCAAAGGCCCCATTGATTGTTAACATCATTTATATGCAATTAATTGGCTTGAAAGCTAAGAACATAAGCGTTGCCATACTGTTTCCAACAGTGGCCAATACAGGCCACAAGTTCCTGGCAAGATCCCAGAAGAGCAAAACAGATTTTATGTTGCTTATGCTAGAAATGAGCAGTGGATTTTCCCAAGTCCATTTTAATAATGGCTTATGGACTTTTCTTTTAGGAAATTAGCTAATTCTTTTTTAAACCCTGCTAAGCTAACTGCTTTTACCACATTCTCTGGCAACGAATTCCAGAGTTTAATTACACGGTGTTGTATATTTACTACTTAGTAGCTTCATTTTGTGCCCCCTAGCTCTAGTATTTTTGGAAAGAGTAAAGAAGCGATTCACCTCTACCTGCTGCACTCCACTCCACTCAGTATTTTATAGACCTGTATCATATCTCCCCTCAGCCATCTTTTCTCCAAGCTGAAGAGCCCTAGTCACTTTAGATAGAGAAATCGTCCCATCCCCTTTATCATTTCCGTCGCTCTTCTCTGTGCCTTTTCTAATTCCACTATATCTGTTTTGAGATGCAGTGACCAGAGCTGCATACATGGCATTATAACATTCTCATTTTTGTTTTCCAATCTTTTCTTAATAATTACTAACATTCTATTTGCTTTCTTAGATGCCACTACACACTGAGCAGAGGATTTCAATGTATCATCAACGATGACACCTAGATCCTTTTCTTGGGTGGAGACTCCAAATGTGGTGCTAATTAATTTGCATGTGGATCTTTGATCTTCAAGCAAATTTTGATATCAAATTCTCAGCTCCATTTATAGAATCCGGGGGATAGTGCCCTTAGCGTATGTTGTCAATATGAGAAAGAAAGTGAAAGAATTGTGATAAGTAAATATTTGGAGCAAAGATATTCACTAATGTATATCTATTATATAGATTCCCTCATTGTCCTCGATAGAAGTAATATGCCCAGTTCAGCACTAGGTATCCAACTTTCATGTTTATTTAAGTAGGAGGCGTGAGATCACTTTTTTATGAAGGTTGTGGGAGGGGTGTGGACTCCTTTCTTAATGCCTTGTGGCCTGTGGCCTGATGAGAGCTCAGAAATAAGGTCTCCTTTATGACTCAGGCCTTCCATGAAATGTAATGCAGATTCAAGATCCTCAAATTAGCCTCATTCGCCTTTATAATTAAGATTTAAGTAATGAGGTGGAATTCCCTCATCCTTTGTAGTGTACCAAAGGCCAAATCTGCAAACATCTTCACTTCTTCTCCCTCAAATGTCAACCATTCTTTACTCTATATAGCCGTAATTAAAGTATGTTGGTCCTCAAAAACCAACTATAGGCTGGACCATATTGGATTTCAGAGGTATTCTGTTGTTAATTCTATAGGCTCTGTCCTAACAGAGTGATCTTCCAGTGGATCCTGGTACAAACTGGGCATAAAGATTTTTTATTATCTTATAGGTATCCTCATTCTTTTTTCCATGGGACCCCTGGGATGTCTTCTTGCTTCTTCTTGATGCCTTTAGTTTCCGCTCCTAGAGCTTTTATCTTCTTTTGGAAGTAAGCAACAGAATCAATTTGCTCCCCAATATGGATTTCATTTTGAATGACTTTGGAATCTAATGATTTCAATTCTGACATAACGTCACTTACGGCCTTGATAATTTCAGATCTGAGCATTTTAATTAGGGTCCCCAGTTCCACAATATCAGCTTTAGAAACTAAGGAGGTGGTTGGGACCTAAGAGGTTATAGTAGGATATGATTCTTATGGAGTCACCATGTGTTGTTGAAGAGGGAGGAGGTTGCAAAAGTGGCCTGCTGTAGTTAGAAAGAATTTGAGAGTAGGAAAGGGTCTTATATCCCCAGCACCCAAACTCTTTATATTTTTCTTACAACAGCCAATTAATAGTGGCTGTCATGAAATGCCTAGCCACCCACCTTGGGTTATCCCACAGCCACTTAGAGGGTCTATCCCCAGAACAGCTCAGGTCCACCTGCACCTGCCATTTGTGCTCTATACTAGCATCCTCCTCCCACCAACTGGGTCATAACCACCTCTGGGTGAGTCTCCCACTCTCCAATTATCCCCAGTGATTTCAAAGTTACCGGATCCACACTCCTAGTGGCCCCACAGTTCCCAGAAAGCACTCACAGACCCAACACACAAACCACCAGGATTCTTTATCAGTCCAGAGAGAGAGGCAATTGTTTAATGTCTTAAAAATTGGAACAATGAACAAACAAAGTACAATTAACAAACAATAACAGGTAACTGAAATATGGATCAATTATAATACTAACTAAACATTTGAATACTGTCTAAATAGTACCTGGGAAGATCAGGACATATAATTCACTGAGGCTCTGCAAAGAGACTGAAGCAACAACCAGCAACAACTGCTGGGTAATTTCAAACTCCAGGCCAATCACAGCCCAGTCAAGTTTTAAAAGTATACTGCTCACAGTACTGTAGATTCACTTTTTTACTAAGTGAAACTAAAAGATGGCATACACTTTTCTATAACAGCTTTAACATAAAACATGTACCACCTGCTGACCAAACTAGAGAAATGCACTTCAAGAGTTAATAAAAGCAATTTTACAGATTCAAAATACTCTGTTCTGTCACAGGGGCCAAATGAGACTATGAAGAAATTGTACCATGGTAGTAAGATTGCCTAGTGCAATATGAGTGGTCCATATATTGCTTCCCAACTACTAGTTGCAATTGCTCATGGCCCTTTTAAGAAGGGGGCTAGAAGCTCTAAAACAATGTTTCTCAACCCTCTTTTAGAAGCATATCTAGACAGTCAGATATCCAGGATTACCAAAATGTTATGCAAATCTATTTCATGCATATTCATTGTGGTAATTCTGAAAACGTGACTGGCTGCGGGTGCCTCCAGGAGATGGCTCAGAAGCATTGTCCTAAAATTGTGCAGGCTAAGGAATCTTGAAATAGGGTGGTGATCAGAGTACAGATGTTTAATAGCCATTTACAGGCCGGAAGGCTTTGGTCTACTTGCTAACACAGCAATACTGTGCATCAGAAGCCAATAGCAGGAAGCTTCCTGCAGAGTTCTTCAAATGATAAGCAAGCCTTCAGCAAAATGAAATGCTTCGATTCATCATTTCTTGTTTCTCTGAATAAATTTGGTGCTAGCTCACAGAAAGGAGCAGTTGTTTTTGGCCAAAAAGCTCCATCCAATTCACTACAAGAGCAACGATACTGCACAACCAAATCCAATGATGAGAAACCTCTAGCATATTTCTTCATATAGTAATCAGGCCTTCAGCCAAGCAAATCACCTCAATATGTTAATTATCCCCTGCCTGAACAAATTTATAGGTGTGGCTTCCACTCATCTGCCAGAGGCTTAAATCGCAGCCATAAGTACTCCTGCTCTGGCACGCTGTGCGTTCTCCTGCTGTTGTGCACTGTATGTTCAACTGAGGCTGCAGCAGATCAGATCGCTCTAGGAAGCCTCTACAATGGCTGAAAAAAACAGCCCGATAGCCAGTCAGCATAAACTCCAATCTCCCTGCCAACGTAATCTGAGGCTAGTGGCTTTGAATATGATTTTGTCCTCCATAAAAATATGTATGGGGCAGTAGCTGAGTTCTCAGGTGACTATCGTCTGCAGTGGCTCCATAGTTTCCCTACTGATTGAATTTATGTAGGTTTAGTTGCTACTAGATGCCGAGAAGTCATCTACCAAAACTAACAGCATTATCACAGTCTGAACAATTGCCTAGTGAAAGAATTATAGCCACGCTTCCTGGGTCTTCTCGTGATACCTGGATACTAACACATATTTGAACACGATCCATGATATGAAATAGGTATGAGCAGCCAGACATTTTTTTGTTTTGTGTTGTTTCCTGGGACATTTCATTTCATTTGGATTTTTCTGGCCATATTTAGTCATTTTGTCAGTTTACTATAATAGTGCACACTATAGGGTGAATTTTATAAATGGCACTGAAAAAATTGGCAACGAAAAAGCGGTATTCTATAAGCCACACTTAAAGTTAGGTACGGTTTACAGAATAGGACTTAAGCCCAGGAATCGTGCCTAACTTTAGGCGCTAGAAACAACAAAGAGAGTCCAAATCTCCCGTAAATAACAACAGAAAAAACAAAAAGAGCGGAAGAACTCCAAAAGAACCAGACACAGAATGTGAATAAAAAGCCAAATTTATTACACCAGACCCTACACGGTCCGTGTTTCGGCCAGCTCGGCCTTCCTCAGGGGTCTAAAAACAAAACATACAATATGTTACAATTTGACATATAAATTTAAAAATGCTAACATATAAGTATTTGAATATCGATAAGAAACCGCAAGAAAAATATATATTGATAAAAATATATATATATGAACCACAAAATATGTAATATAAAGATTATTTTAAACAACAAAAAAAATTAATAATGTAACCAGAAACAATAATGATACATTGAAAAATGGATTAAACTGAATTTACATAAAATATTTTTTTATATAAAGGGGATGATTGTTGAAATATTGAATAATGACATACCTATAAATTGGCTTATATAAACATTCATATGTATATCCAAATATTCATTCAAATTCGAACAGATCTAAATAGAAAACATATATGTAAAAATAAATAAGCAATTATATGAAGAGAATATATTCACAATCACGTTTTGATGAATGACATGAACTATACAGACATATAGGCATAGTTAAACCTTACAATGATATCCCTAAAGATTAAATGAATTGCTCCCGTAAGGATTTATATAGATTGCATTAACTGCTAACAAAAAATTAAACATCTAAATTTTTGAGAAAGGTAATATTCGATAAATGTTGGCAAGAATAAAAATTAAAGGTTAAAAACGAAAACATCGCAAACTAGGCGGTTTTGAGATGAAAAGAATTTCAATATATTTAGACTGAGGATAACGCACTAGTTGAACAATTATAAAAAAATTTTTAAGAAATTTTTGCATATATATAAAAAGACCTTACAATGAACTTAAAAACAGATTTTGGCTAAATTTAATAGTGGAAATCGGCGAAAATATATATTTATATCTAAAGCGTTGCCTGCTAATGCTGACCAAACTGGTTCATAGGTACTATGAATGGAGTTAGAATTGATATAAATAAAGTGCTGCAATTTAAAATACGAAGTGGCAAAGCAACGTTGTTGTTGGTATATTCTTGTCCGATAAAAATAAAAGCTTGCCTGCTAGTGTTGCATGATGTGATTAAATTAAACACCAGAGTTATAGGGGAGCTGTAATTTAAAGTGCAAAATGGCGGAAACGCCATGAAATAACATCTGACCTTCTTTAAAGCCAATGGAGATTCAGATTAAGGTGATTTGAAAGAAAGCAAAGTAATAAAACGAACTGTCCAAAAAACAACTTGAATGCAGATTATGGCTGAATTTAATGAAAATCGGCGACAATATATGTTTATGTCTAAAGCGTTGCATGCTATTGCTGACCAAACTGGTTCATAGGTCCTGTAAATAAAATTGAAATGATATAAATAAAGTACTGCAATTTTAAAATACAAAGTGCCGTTGTTGTTAGTATATTCTTGTCCGATAAAAGTAAAAGCTTGCCTGCTAGTCCTGTCCAAACCGGTACATGCGCGATGTAATCAGATTGAAAACCAGAGTTGTGGGGAAGCTGAAATTTAAAGTGCAAAATGGCGCGAACTCCATGAAATAACATGTGACCTTCTTTGGAGCCAATGGGGATCGAGATTAAGGTGATTTAAAAGAAAACAGAGTAATGAACCGGACTGTCAAAAAGATAATAAGTGGTGTTTATAAGCTATATGCTAATTTGAATTGTCCGTTTGAAATGATGGCTAATATGCGACATATTTTGATGAATTGACGAATGGTATGGTAAACAGAATGGCTGAAAGCGCAAAATAACGTCAATATATAATAGCAAATCGGACTTACTGAAAGAGTGATTCATATAGTTCGTTTTTTAAAAAGAGAGTGTAGATAAGGCTGGAATGGCAGAAATGTAAGTTAGACAGGAAACAAACAGACCTGTGTGATATATGAAATACACTTTTGATGAGATATGAAAAAAGTTTCAATGACCGTAAGGCAGATAAAATGTCTTATATAGTATAAATAGAGGAATATTATCATGGGGCAATGCAATTTTATCAAAACTTAGAAATAAACAATGTATATAAAATTATTACAAAAAGTGTATTAGTTCCAACTCCTTATTTAAACCATTTGGGATTACTGTGTCTAATTCATAGATAGCACGTTGTTCTGCTCTCAGCAAAATGCTATCTAAGTTACCACCTCGCCAGCCTTTTTTGAGTGTCTTGAAAATAAAGAATTTGATGTCATCTGAATTATGTCCAGCCTCTATCCAATGGTTCACCAGAGGAGCCGTCTTAAGTTGTCTTTTAATGCAGCTACGGTGTTCTATAATTCTAACCTTAATCATTCTGTTAGTCTTGCCAACATATATTAAATTACACGGACATAGGACTATATATACCACATTCTGTGTTTTGCAATCACTGTTGAAATTTAATTTGTAGTGTTTTTTGGTCTTAGGGTGTATGAACTCTCGGAGGCTCAATGAGTGGATACAAACAGAACATGTATTGCAAGGTTTATGACCATTTTTCATCACTACAGATCTGTCCAATGTTGGTAATGCCGATGGGACTAGGCGATCTTTTAAGTTTGGATTTCTAGAAACGGCGAATACAGGTGTGATGTTCTTAAAACAAGAAAGAGTCTGTATAATGTGCCAATGTTTTTTGATAATATTTTTAAACTGATAGCTATGTGAAGAGAACCGAAGATTGCAAACAATATCCGGGGCAGTTTTCGATTTGCCCCCGGTTTGTAAAAGTTCTTCTCTTGTTATGTCACATGCTCTACGGAGGCCTTTCCTAATGCATGTTTTAGGATATCCTCTTTTGGTGAACCTATCTGAAAGAAGTTTTGACTGTTGTAAGAAGTCTTCTGTGTTGGCACATATACGTTTAAGTCTCAAAAATTGACTGAAAGGTAAATTATCTTTCAGAGCACGGTTATGATAGCTTGTATAATGTAAATAACAGTTACGGTCAGTGGGTTTCTTGTACAATGTAGTAGTCAGCCAATATTGGTCTTTAATAACTAATACATCTAAAAAAGAAATCCTCTCCATGTTATATTGCATCTTAAACTTCAAATTGGTGTTGAGACTGTTTATCCAATTATGGAATTCATGTAATAGTTCTGTGTCACCTTTCCATAGGATAAAAATGTCATCTATATACCTCTTATATAATTTAATTTCTTGTTTATATGGATGATCCTCATAGAAGATGTTTTCAAATTTTGCCACATAAAGATTGGCTATATCAGGGGCCATACTTGCCCCCATGGCTGTCCCTTTAATCTGTAAATAAAAGTTACCATTGAAAGCAAAATAATTCTTGGTCAAAGCTAGAGTGGCTAAGGTCAAGATAAGCCGGTTGGGAATCCTAGTGTAGGTTTGCCTATCACAGATGGTTTCTTCAATGATTGCTAATGCTTCTAATTGAGGAATATTTTTGTATAGTGACTCTATGTCTAGAGTGACTAAAACTACTCCTTCCAGATCACCATCATATTCCTCAAGTATGTTAATGAAATGTGCTGTATCTCTTATATAAGATTTAATTAAGGGAATATATGGTCTAAGAAAAAAATCAGTGAAAATAGATAACGGTTCTAAGATGGATCCATTAGCCGAAATAATAGGCCGTCCTGGAGGATTTTCTATATTCTTGTGGATTTTTGGTAAAGTGTAAATTGTAGGAATGATAGGATGTTCATTCACCAAAAATTGTCTCTCTTTGAGTGTTAAATAACCCATTTTGTTAGCATAATCAACGACTTCTATAATGTCTGCTTTCAAAGTTTCTGTAGGGTCTTGTGATAGGCAGACATAAAATTCAGAATCATTTAACTGTCGCATGATTTCAGCAATATATGATGTTCTGTCCATGATCACTAGACCACCTCCCTTGTCAGCTGGTTTGATAACTATATTATGATTAGATGCAAGGGTATTTAACGCTCTATATAGTTTAAGATGCAATATAACATGGAGAGGATTTCTTTTTTAGATGTATTAGTTATTAAAGACCAATATTGGCTGACTACTACATTGTACAAGAAACCCACTGACCGTAACTGTTATTTACATTATACAAGCTATCATAACCGTGCTCTGAAAGATAATTTACCTTTCAGTCAATTTTTGAGACTTAAACGTATATGTGCCAACACAGAAGACTTCTTACAACAGTCAAAACTTCTTTCAGATAGGTTCACCAAAAGAGGATATCCTAAACATGCATTAGGAAAGGCCTCCGTAGAGCATGTGACATAACAAGAGAAGAACTTTTACAAACCGGGGGCAAATCGAAAACTGCCCCGGATATTGTTTGCAATCTTCGGTTCTCTTCACATAGCTATCAGTTTAAAAATATTATCAAAAAACATTGGCACATTATACAGACTCTTTCTTGTTTTAAGAACATCACACCTGTATTCGCCGTTTCTAGAAATCCAAACTTAAAAGATCGCCTAGTCCCATCGGCATTACCAACATTGGACAGATCTGTAGTGATGAAAAATGGTCATAAACCTTGCAATACATGTTCTGTTTGTATCCACTCATTGAGCCTCCGAGAGTTCATACACCCTAAGACCAAAAAACACTACAAATTAAATTTCAACAGTGATTGCAAAACACAGAATGTGGTATATATAGTCCTATGTCCGTGTAATTTAATATATGTTGGCAAGACTAACAGAATGATTAAGGTTAGAATTATAGAACACCGTAGCTGCATTAAAAGACAACTTAAGACGGCTCCTCTGGTGAACCATTGGATAGAGGCTGGACATAATTCAGATGACATCAAATTCTTTATTTTCAAGACACTCAAAAAAGGCTGGCGAGGTGGTAACTTAGATAGCATTTTGCTGAGAGCAGAACAACGTGCTATCTATGAATTAGACACAGTAATCCCAAATGGTTTAAATAAGGAGTTGGAACTAATACACTTTTTGTAATAATTTTATATACATTGTTTATTTCTAAGTTTTGATAAAATTGCATTGCCCCATGATAATATTCCTCTATTTATACTATATAAGACATTTTATCTGCCTTACGGTCATTGAAACTTTTTTCATATCTCATCAAAAGTGTATTTCATATATCACACAGGTCTGTTTGTTTCCTGTCTAACTTACATTTCTGCCATTCCAGCCTTATCTACACTCTCTTTTTAAAAAACGAACTATATGAATCACTCTTTCAGTAAGTCCGATTTGCTATTATATATTGACGTTATTTTGCGCTTTCAGCCATTCTGTTTACCATACCATTCGTCAATTCATCAAAATATGTCGCATATTAGCCATCATTTCAAACGGACAATTCAAATTAGCATATAGCTTATAAACACCACTTATTATCTTTTTGACAGTCCGGTTCATTACTCTGTTTTCTTTTAAATCACCTTAATCTCGATCCCCATTGGCTCCAAAGAAGGTCACATGTTATTTCATGGAGTTCGCGCCATTTTGCACTTTAAATTTCAGCTTCCCCACAACTCTGGTTTTCAATCTGATTACATCGCGCATGTACCGGTTTGGACAGGACTAGCAGGCAAGCTTTTACTTTTATCGGACAAGAATATACTAACAACAACGGCACTTTGTATTTTAAAATTGCAGTACTTTATTTATATCATTTCAATTTTATTTACAGGACCTATGAACCAGTTTGGTCAGCAATAGCATGCAACGCTTTAGACATAAACATATATTGTCGCCGATTTTCATTAAATTCAGCCATAATCTGCATTCAAGTTGTTTTTTGGACAGTTCGTTTTATTACTTTGCTTTCTTTCAGATCACCTTAATCTCAATCTCCATTGGCTTTAAAGAAGGTCAGATGTTATTTCATGGAGTTCGCGCCATTTTGCACTTTAAATTTCAGCTTCCCCACAACTCTGGTTTTCAATCTGATTACATCGCGCATGTACCGGTTTGGACAGGACTAGCAGGCAAGCTTTTACTTTTATCGGACAAGAATATACTAACAACAACGGCACTTTGTATTTTAAAATTGCAGTACTTTATTTATATCATTTCAATTTTATTTACAGGACCTATGAACCAGTTTGGTCAGCAATAGCATGCAACGCTTTAGACATAAACATATATTGTCGCCGATTTTCATTAAATTCAGCCATAATCTGCATTCAAGTTGTTTTTTGGACAGTTCGTTTTATTACTTTGCTTTCTTTCAGATCACCTTAATCTCAATCTCCATTGGCTTTAAAGAAGGTCAGATGTTATTTCATGGCGTTTCCGCCATTTTGCACTTTAAATTACAGCTCCCCTATAACTCTGGTGTTTAATTTAATCACATCATGCAACACTAGCAGGCAAGCTTTTATTTTTATCGGACAAGAATATACCAACAACAACGTTGCTTTGCCACTTCGTATTTTAAATTGCAGCACTTTATTTATATCAATTCTAACTCCATTCATAGTACCTATGAACCAGGTTGGTCAGCATTAGCAGGCAACGCTTTAGATATAAATATATATTTTCGCCGATTTCCACTATTAAATTTAGCCACAATCTGTTTTTAAGTTCATTGTAAGGTCTTTTTATATATATGCAAAAATTTCTTTAAAATTTTTTATAATTGTTCAACTAGTGCGTTATCCTCAGTCTAAATATATTGAAATTCTTTTCATCTCAAACCGCCTAGTTTGCGATGTTTCGTTTTTAACCTTTAATTTTTATTCTTGCCAACATTTATCGAATATTACCTTTCTCAAAAATTTAGATGTTTAATTTTTTGTTAGCAGTTAATGCAATCTATATAAATCCTTACGGGAGCAATTCATTTAATCTTTAGGGATATCATTGTAAGGTTTAACTATGCCTATATGTCTGTATAGTTCATGTCATTCATCAAAACGTGATTGTGAATATATTCTCTTCATATAATTGCTTATTTATTTTTACATATATGTTTTCTATTTAGATCTGTTCGAATTTGAATGAATATTTGGATATACATATGAATGTTTATATAAGCCAATTTATAGGTATGTCATTATTCAATATTTCAACAATCATCCCCTTTATATAAAAAAATATTTTATGTAAATTCAGTTTAATCCATTTTTCAATGTATCATTATTGTTCATTGTATATGTTTCTGGTTACATTATTAATTTTTTTTGTTGTTTAAAATAATCTTTATATTACATATTTTGTGGTTCATATATATATATTTTTATCAATATATATTTTTCTTGCGGTTTCTTATCGATATTCAAATACTTATATGTTAGCATTTTTAAATTTATATGTCAAATTGTAACATATTGTATGTTTTGTTTTTAGACCCCTGAGGAAGGCCGAGCTGGCCGAAACACGGACCGTGTAGGGTCTGGTGTAATAAATTTGGCTTTTTATTCACATTCTGTGTCTGGTTCTTTTGGAGTTCTTCCGCTCTTTTTGTTTTTTCTAACTTTAGGCGCTGCCATTTGCATCAACTGAAACATGGTGCAAATCTTTGCACCTAAATTAGGTGGGTTTCCCCTTTATTGTATTTTAGAAACATCTCCATTATGACCCTCCCCCCCCCCCCCATTTCTGTGTCTCCTTTTTGAACTCGCATGTAAATTTTAGGCACCGATCCCGTGCCTAAATTGCTGCATATATATTCCTATTAAATCTAATTAAATCTAAATCTGATTTTGACTGCTATAAATGCCGATTGCTCATGCTTGATCTATTCTTACTGTATACCGCCTTGAGTGAATTCCTTCAAAGAGGCAGTAAATAAATCATAATAATAATAATAATAAATAAATAAATAAATAGTATCGATAATTGCTTGTTAAGCCTCTTATTGGTGCTAATTAGCTCTTTATTGAATTAAATTTTATGCACAAATTGGGTGTGTGCCCAAATTTGTGTACACTAATTTGAGGGTATATGGAAATAAGGTGCACTATTTCAGAAAGGGGACACTCTTTTCCCGAATTTACGCATGCACATTAGTTTAGGTATGCATAATGGTTCATGCATACATTGTCGTTCAATTATCAGGAAAGAGTGCACACTCTTTCTAAATAATGCGCCCTCTTTCCACATAAGGCTAAATTCTGTATAAGGCATTGAATAACCAGCGGCCAAAAAAAATGTGCGCTAAACACCAGGGGCGTAGCCAGACTTCGGCAGGAGGGGGGTCCAGAGCCCGAGGTGAGGGGCACATTTTAGCCCCCCCCCCTGGCCATTGCTGACCCCCCCCCTGCCACTGCCGCCACCACCACCAACTTTGCCCCCCCTGCCAATGACTCTCTTGACCCCCCCCCCCGCTGCCGCCATCACCTACCTTTGCTGGCAGGGGACCCCAACCCATGTCAGCTGAGGTCCTCTTCTTCCTGTTCAATGCTTCGTTCTGTTTCTGTGAGTCTGACGTCCTGCAGAAACAGAACGAAGCCTTGCGCCGGAAGAAGACCTCGGGTTGGCGGCGGGAGGGGGGGTCAAGAGGGTCGTCGGCAGGGGGGTCCAGGCCCAAATCTACGGGGGCCCAGGCTCCCATGGCCCCACATAGCTACGCCACTGCTAAGCACTATTCTGAGTTGGGTGCCATCTATAAAATATCTTTTGGCACCAGGATCTGGGCCAAATTATAGTGAAACCTTGTATAAATCCCTTGTGCCTAAATTAGATGTGGATTGGCCTTATTCTGTAATAATAGGAATGCCTCTGACCCGCCCATGCCCTTCCCATGGCTATGCTCCCTTATTGGATTCATGTGGAAAAATTTACGTGCGTATCTTTATAGAAGAGCGATTATAAAGGTGCGTGTGTAAATTTCAATTATTGCCAATTAGCACCAATAATTGTTAGTACCCTATTATCACTACTAATTGGCTCATTAAGCAATTAAATTGGGTGTGTGTCCAAATTTGCATGTGCAAATTTGCATGTGCAATTCTGAGCACCATATATAGAATTATTGGGATAGTGTGCACTATTTCCAAATAGTGCACGTTATTTTTGGCAAATGTCAAAACATAAAGGGCCAGATTCAGTAAATTGCATTCAGAATTAGGCCTCAGGAAAAAAAACTATGCCAAGTGCTATCCTATAAAGGTTGCTCCGGGCTGAGCACCTTTTATAGAATAGTTCTTAGAGTGGATTCCCATGCCCAACTTTGGGCGTGAGGACTTATGCTTGCGGAGTATTGTGTTCAGTTTTGCAGGCCATATCTTGTTAAGGAGGTAAAAAGACTTGAAGCAGTTCAGAGAAAAGCAATGAAAATGGTATGGGATTTGTGATTTAAGACATATGAGGAGAGATTTACTGACCTGAAGATGTATACCCTGGAGGAAAGGAGAAACAGGAGTGATATGATACAGACGTATTAATCCGCAAACAAACCTTTGCCAGAGATGGCAAGGCACTAGAACTAGAGGACATGAATTGATGTTGAAAGGGAGTCAACTCAGAAATAATGTCAGGAAGTATTTTTTTCACTGAGAGGGTGGTAGATACCTGGAATGTCCTCCCGTGGAAGTGGGTGGAGATGAAAACGGTAACGAAATTCAAAAATGTGTGGGATAAACACAATGGAATCCTGTTTTGAAGGAATGGATTCAAAGAAGCTTAGTTGAGATTAGGAAGCAACACCAGTAATTGGGAAGCAAAGCCAGTACTGGACAAACATTTACGGTCTGTGCTCTGATCGTGGCTGGACAGATTCAACTTCAGCTTCAGAAGTTGGAGAACAAGGACAGTGCTGGGCAGACTTCTACGGTCTGTACCCTGAAAATGGCAAGGACAAATCAAGAACAGGTATACATAGGAACTATTGCATGCCATATGTAATGACTTTATCTTGTTAGGCAGATTGGATGGACCATACAGGTCTTTATCAGCCATCATCTACTATGGGATGCACAATCCCGGTGTTCCATCACATTGCACCTCACGTTTTGGAAGGCCCTTGACTCATCCATGCCTCTCCCATGGCCATATCCCCTTTTTGGGTTGCTTATGAAATACTTTGGGCACACAGCGTTCTAGAATAGAGCATAGAGGGGTCCTTTTACCAAGCTGCGATAAAAAGGGCCCTGAGCTAGCGGCAGGAGCCATTTTTGCCACATGCTGCACCCCTTTTTACCACTACAGGTAAAAAAAAGGCTAAAAATAGCCATGGCCATGCGGTAAGATTGCTCTTACCGCATGGCCATGTGAGGGGGAGCACTTGCTCCCACCCATCGAGGTGGCAGTAAGGGCTCCTGTGCAAACCCAGGGGTAATCGGGTAGCATGCGGCGCTGCCCGATTACTACCGGGTTAGAGCCATGCTAAAAATTACAGCCCTATTTTCATCAGCATGGGAAATGGCGTCTGCTGGAGATGGAACCTACTGCCAGTGCCCACGTTGGGCCGGCGGTAGCTCCAGATTAGCATGCGTAATGCGTAATGTAAAAGGGCCCCAGAATCAGGAAGAAGAACTGGAACAGGCAGGTGAAGATTTGGTCCAGGATCCTGTGCCAATTAACGTCAATAACTGATTGTTAATGACTAGTTAACTACTTAATTTGCAGGTGCATCTACCCTATATACCCAAATGTAGGCTCGCCTATATAAAATCGAGGAGAAAATGCTATGGTTTTGTTTCTGCTCATTTTCATTTTGTAACGACATGCAGTGACACAGACTATGTCACTGACAAAAATTAATCAACAAAAAGGATAAGAGAGTCCAATATATAAGCACACAAGAAAACCTCTCTTTATGTCAGTTGCAAAGTACTTCATATCCTATATAATAATTTGCATGACGTCAGAGGGCGGAACAGTGAGAGGGAAGGGAACGCTGGAGCTGACGTCAGGATGTTACCAATGGAAGGGAAGCCAGCCAGGCTAGCCAGAAAACGATAAGATACAAAGGAAGAGAGAATTGCGGCACAGCGAGGGGAGGGCAGGGCAGAGCTGAGCAGAATCGATGGACATGGATGGGATGGGATGGGAGGAGAGGACAGGAGAGAAGAGAATCGCAGGACACGGATGGGAGGGCAGGGAAGAGGAGAATCGCTGGACATGGAGGGTAGGGGATGGGATGGGAGGGAAGGAAAGAATCACTGGACATGGAGGGGAGAGACAAAACAATTGCTTACAAGAGAGCCTTCCTAGGGCCCATTTCATTGTTGAGGAAACGGGCTGGGTTCCACTACTAATACTATATTCCTGTGAAGTGCAAAAAGAATATTATTGAGAAAGGGAAAAAGCCTCTGTGCCCAAACCTCCACCCAATATATATTTAGAACAGGGTATAGAGGAAATCACATGGGTCAACTGTCTTCGTCGGCATTAAAAAAAAAACCTTCTCTCTTTTACTCCATATTGCTAAAAACGTCACAGAAATGACAAACTCATGGATCCAGAAAACTAGAAGTGAAAAAATACTTAACTTAAACTTCTAAATGATAGTAGACACAAAAGTGCAGGGTAGGTCAGTCACACCGACTGTGATCAGAGTTTCGCTACCGAGCTGTCTCAAGGCTTGCATGACATCAATAACTTTGAACACTGCATGTCTTCAGTGCATCTATCATTGCAAAAGACAGCCCACCCCTAATATACATGGAGGGGCATAATTGAACGAAAACGCCTATCTCCATGGGCGTTTATCTCCAAGAACGGGTCCGTGAAGGGGCGGACCGAACCGTATTTTCGCAAAAAATAGACGTCCATGTTTTATTTGACAATTTGTGAGCTGGGCGTTTTTGTTTTTCAGCGATAATGGAAAATGAAAGCGCCCAGCTCAAAAACGAATAAATCCAAGGCATTTGTTCGTGGGAGGGGCCAGGATTCGTAGTGCACTGGTCCCCCTCACATGCCAGGACATCAACCGGGCACCCTAGGGGGCACTTTTACAAAAACAAAAAAAAAGGTAAAAGAGCTCCCAGGTGCATAGTACCCTTCCCTTGGGTGTTGAGCCCCCCAAATCCCCCTCAAAACCCACTGCCCACAAGTCTACACCATTACTATAGCCCTAAGGGGTGAAGGGGGGCACCTACATGTGGGTACAGTGGGTTTGGGGGGGTTGGACGACTAATAAGCATTAAGCAGCACAATTGTAACAGGTAGGGGGGATGGGCCTGGGTCCACCTGCCTGAAGTCCACTGCACCCCCTAACAACTCCTCCAGTGACCTGCATACTGCTGTCAGGGAGCTGGGTATGACATTTGAGGGTGAAAATAAAAAGTTGAGAAACTTCATTTTTTGTGCTGGGAGGGGGTTAGTGACCACTGGGGGAGTCAGGGGAGGTCATCCCCGATTCCCTCCAGTGGTCATCTGGCCATTTAGGGCACTTTTTGGGGCCTTATTCGTGAAAAAACAGGGTCCAGGAAAAGTGTCCTAAATTCTAGCTAAAAACGCATACTTTTTTCCCATTATCGGTGAAATGCGCCCATCTCTGTTCGGCAGATAACCACGCCCCAGTTCCACCTTCGCCACACCTCTGACAAGCCCCCATCAACTTTGTCCGCATCCGCGACGGATTGCAGTTGAAAACGTCCAAAAATCGGCTTTCGATTATACCGCTTTATTCGTTTTTGTGAGATAAACGTCCATCTCCCGATTTAGGTCGGAACTTGGGCGTTTTTCTCATTCGATTATAAGCAGGATAGTAACATAGTAGATGACGGCAGAAAAAGACCTGCACGGTCCATCCAGTCTGCCCAACAAGATAAACTCATATGTGCTACTTTTTGTGTATACCTTACCTTGATTTGTATCTGTCATTTTGTACTGCTTATCCTACAAATAAGCAGTGGACTTTCCTCGTCTATCTTAATAATGGTCTATAGACTTTTCTTTTAGGAAGCTATCCAAACCTTTTTTAAACTATGCTAAGCTAACTGCTTTTACCACATTCTCTGGCACCAAATTCAAAGTTCAATTACTCATTGAGTGAAGAAATATTTTCTCTAATTTGTTTTAAATTTACTACTTAGTAGTTTGATCACGTGCCCCCTAGTCTTAGTTGTTTTTGGAAAGAGTAAACAAGCGATTCACAGCTACCTGTTCCACTCCACTCAGTATTTTTTAAAACATGAAAGGTTTGTTTAAGCATGTGAAGTAGTGAATTGCCTCTTGTCTGTAGTGTTCTAACTCAAATGTGGCACGATCATAGTGAGCATTCTTGTATTCTGTTTGTTTTGCGTTTGTAAGTGATAATGGATATCTCCTGCTGACATGTTTTTTAAACTCATTCCTGCACCATGGAAATGGATCGGAAGAACAATATAATGCTGCTCATCATTTCAGTATGGTAGTTTGAGAGGATCTTTGAACTCCTGAATGTGCCCTTTTTAACTAAGCATTTGTAAATGGAGTGAATGATATTCTTTTAAAATCTGTGGCTTCCTGCTCCTTGGATGATACATCACTCTTCAAAAATTGCACACATGTATGAAAAACAGAAATCCCTGAAGGCACAATCACATAGCATCTGGGTAACAACAGGCAGCAGGATCCATGAGAAAATTCCTTTGCAGGGCACAGGCTGGAACTCAATTCCCGAAGCTAAAATGCTACAGGATGCCTACTTGTGCTGATAGTGAACATTAGTTGCAGCAGGAAGAATGTAAATAACTGCGCAGTCTCCCCTACTAGGGGGTCCTTTTACTAAGGTGTGCTGAAAAAATGGCCTGTGGTAGTGTAGGCGCATGTTGTGGGCGCGCAGATCCATTTTTCAGCGCGCCTGCAAAAAATGCCTATTTTTAAAATTTTTGCCAAAAATGCACGTGCGTCGAAATCAAAATTGGCGCATGTCCATTTTAGGTCAAAGACCTTACCGCCAGCCATTGACCTAGCGGTAAAGACTCACATGGTAACCGGGTGGTAATGACCTACGCGCGTCAAATACTATTTGGCACGTCCGATAGGCACATCTGAAATTTTTTTTTCAGACACACGTATCAGAGATGCACCAAAAATGAAATTACCACAAGAGCCATGCGGTAGCCGGGTGGTAACTCCATTTTGGCTCACGTTGGGCATGCGTAGACACTTACACGGCTTCGTAAAAGGGCCCCTCGGTTATTAATATCGGTAAAATTTCCAGATAAAGTGTACTGTGATCCAACATTAAGGATTGCAGCATATCTGAGATATGATTTTAGTTTATTCTGCATTTATGGGAATAGAAAAAAAACATTTTATAAACTTGTTTGTTGGTGAGTTTAACAGTTAAAAAAAAAAGCTGCTTTGTTGGCATCAGGGGAATACCCATCTGTTAACAATCTGTTCTATTTATGTACTTTAACATTTGGTAGCCTGTGCACAAAACCTTACGCCAAAAATATTTTAGTGCGCATGTCATGCAAAAATGTTATGTTCATTCTAGAATACAACTTCATGCTAAAATATAAGGCACATTTCTATAAACTAGGTGTTAACAGTTACACGTGATTTGCATGCATAAATGTTTAGAATACTAGCATATATGTGTGAAACACCCCTTTTCCAGCGCTTTCCCAGGTCCGGGGTCCGAGCAGGTGGGGAGCCTCCTCGACAGGCAGACTCCTTCGGACCCTTTACTTCATAGTTGATGCTCGTTGAGTCCACCTGGGAAAAAGAAGTGGTTAGCGGGTTTGGAGACACTTTTATTCTCCCAGAGGATATTTGAATAGTGCATATTTGCAAGGGGGGGGGGGGGGGTTGATCATGGTTAAGACATAAACAGGGTTTCCACTTACATGTGTAACTTGTGCATTGCCAATTTAGGCTTTATGGCTGGTTTAAGTGCAGGCACCTAGATGTTAGGTGCATCGATACCGGGTTACATGAGTATTCTATAATAGAAACATTTCTTGCTTCGGTTCTGCTAGCCCTTACCTACTTCCCCTTACCCTCCCCCACCCCCAAACACCCCCTTTCCCTGCCCGAGCTGGGCCGCCACCCATTTGTGCTTGTGACCACTTAAACGGCTGGGTCACTGTCCTTTCTGTCTGCTGCTGCATATTAAGAGCTTCATCTCATGGACACTGATTTTATTGGCTTCCATTTCAGCATTATGCTAATGGCTCATTTATATGCCACTTAGAATGGATGTTTTGAATTCATCAGCCCTCATTCCTGTACTGCAATTGGTCGACAGTTAAAAAAAGGTGGGGATTGCACTGCCTTGTTTCTCCACGTAGATAATGATGAAGAAAAAGCAAATTTGCTAAATAGATACTTTTGTTCTGTTTTCATAGAAGAAAATCCTGGAGAAGGACCACGATTGACTGGCAAAAGTACAAATGAGAATGGAGTGGTACAGCACTGTTCATGGAAGAGAGTGTGTATGAACAACTTGAAAAGCTAGAGGTGGACAAAGCCGTGGGACCGGACGGGATCCACCCCAGGATATTGAAGGAGCTCATAGAGGTTCTGGCGGGTCCTCCTAAAGATTTGTTTAATAAATCTTTGGAGATGGGAGAGGTTCCGTGGGATTGGAGAATGGCGGAGGTGGTCCCTCTTCACAAAAGTGGTGATAGGGAAGAAGCTGGAAACTACAGGCCAGTAAGCCTCACTTCGGTTATTGGAAAAGTAATGGAAGCGATGCTGAAGGAAAGGATAGTGAATTTCCTGGAAGCCAATAAGTTGCAGGATCCGAGACAACATGGTTTTACCAAAGATAAATCGTGCCAAACGAATCTTATTGAATTCTTTGACTGGGTGACTGGAGAATTGAATCAAGGACGTGCTATAGAAGTAATCTACTTAGATTTCAGCAAAGCTTTTGACACGGTTCCCCACAGGAGGCTCTTGAATAAACTTGACAGACTGAAGATAGGACCCAACATGGTGAACTGGATTAGGAACTGGTTGACGGACAGACGCCAGAGGGTGGTGGTTAATGGAATTCACTCAGAAACGGAAATGTGAGTAGTGGAGTGCCTCAGGGATCAGTGCTGGGGCCGATTCTGTTCAATCTCTTTGTGAGTGACATTGCCGAAGGTTTAGAAGGTAAAGTTTGCCTTTCTGCCGATGATACTAAGATTTGTAACAGAGTGGACATTCGGGAGGGAGTGGAAAACATGAAAAAGGATCTACGGAAGCTAGAAGAATGGTCTAAGGTTTGGCAATTAAAATTCAATGCGAAGAAATGCAAAGTGATGCACGTAGGGGGTAGAAATCCACGGGAGATGTATCTGTTAGGCGGTGAGAGTCTGATACGTACGGACAGGGAGAGGGATCTTGGGGTGATAGTAACTGAGGATCTGAAGGCGACGAAACAGTGTGACAAGGTGGTGGCTGTAGCTAGAAGGTTGCTAGGCTATATAGAGAGAGGTGTGACCAGCAGAAGAAAGGAGGTTTTAATGCCCCTGTATAAGTCGTTGGTGAGGCCCCACCTGGAGTATTGTGTTCAGTTTTGGAGGCCATATCTTGCTAAGGATGTAAAAAGAATTGAAGCGGTGCAAAGAAAAGCTACGAGAATGGTATGGGATTTGCATTACAAGACGTATGAGGAGAGACTTGCTGACCTGAACATGTATACCCTGGAGGAAAGGAGAAACAGGGGTGATATGTTATAGACGTTCAAATATTTGAAAGGTATTAATCCGCAAACGAACCTTTTCCGTAGATGGGAAGGTGGTAGAACGAGAGGACATGAAACGAGATTGAAGGGGGCAGACTCAAGAAAAATGTCAGGAAGTATTTTTTCACGAAGAGAGTGGTGGATACTTGGAATGCCCTCCCGCGGGATGTGGTGGAGATGAAAACGGTAACGGAATTCAAACATGCGTGGGATAAACATAAAGGAATCCTGTCCAGAAGGAATGGATCCTCAGAAGCTTAGCCCCGATTGGGTGACAGAGCCAGTGGGGGGAGGCGGGGCTAGTGCTGGGCAAGACTTCTACGGTCTGTGCCCTGAAAATGGCAGATACAAATCAAGGTAAGGTATACACAAAAAGTAGCACATATGAGTTTATCTTGTTAGGCAGACTGGATGGACCATGCAGGTCTTTTTCTGCCATCATCTACTATGATACTATGTAAGTGTGAGGACACTTGGCTGATGTGAAGTGTTTCTGAGCTGTTGGTATTGTTTATTTTGTTTCCTTTATATTTTGCTGGAATTACATTTTGATTTTTGAATTAACATATATTTTTTAAGATATTTATGTGCAAATTTTCTTTGGCCACTCTCTGAAGCAGTATTTAGTAAAAAATAGACAATGTCAAGGGCTCACAGATGTGTTCTACTCTGAGCTAAGTGCTTCTTTATTTTTTGACGTGACATAATTTATTTTTGATAACTGAACTTGAAATGTGTGATGATTAAAATTTTGAGGTCATATGATCTGTATGAGCACATTAAAAAAAAACATTTTAAATGCTTTTGAATTTTTTTATCATTTTTACCCAGGTTGGAAACAAGTGTCAGAAATGGAAACACAAGGCAATGTGCCGGACACTCCTCACAGATTTGATGATGAGCCTTGTGTCCAATGACCTATTACTACTACTACTTAGCATTTCTATAGCGCTGCCAGGGTAACGCAGCGCAGTACAAGTTTAAACATGGGGAAGGACCTATTACTGGCTAAATCCAGAGGTCTCTATTCCATCCTAATTCTTCTTGGTCTTTCTGCTGCTTTTGACACTGTCGATCACAGCATACTCCTCGATATCCTGTCCTCACTTGGATTCCAGGGCGCTGTCCTTTCCTGGTTCTCTTCCTACCTCTCCCTCCGCACCTTCAGTGTTCACTCTGGTGGATCCTCTTCTACTTCTATCCCTCTGCCTGTCGGCGTACCTCAGGGTTCTGTTCTTGGTCCCCTCCTTTTTTTCTATCTACACTTCTTCCCTTGGTTCATTAATCTCATCCCATGGCTTTTCCTACCATCTCTATGCTGATGACTCCCAAATCTACCTTTCTACCCCTGACATCTCACCTTGCATCCAAACCAAAGTTTCAGCGTGCTTGTCTGACATTGCTGTCTGGATGTCTCAATGCCACCTGAAATTAAACATGACCAAAACCGAGCTTCTCATTTTTCCCCCCAAACCCACCTCCCCACTCCCCCCGTTTTCTATTTCTGTTGATGGCTCTCTCATTCTCCCTGTCTCCTTAGCTCGAAACCTTGGGGTCATCTATGACTCTTCTCTCTCCTTCTCTGCTCATATCCAGCAGATCGCCAAGACCTGTCGTTTCTTTCTTTACAACATCCGTAAAATCCGCCCCTTTCTTTCCGAGCACTCTACCAAAACCCTCATCCACACCCTTGTCACCTCTCGTTTAGACTACTGCAATCTGCTTCTTGCTGGCCTCCCACTTAGTCACCTCTCCCCTCTCCAATCAGTTCAAAACTCTGCTGCCCGTCTCGTCTTCCGCCAGGGTCGCTTTACTCATACTACCCCTCTCCTCAAGTCGCTTCACTGGCTCCCTATCCGTTTTCGCATCCTGTTCAAACTTCTTCTACTAACCTATAAATGTACTCACTCTGCTGCTCCCCAGCATCTCTCCATACTCGTCCTTCCCTACACCCCTTCCCGTGCACTCCGCTCCATGAATAAATCCTTCTTATCTGATCCCTTCTCCACTACTGCCAACTCCAGACTTCGCGCCTTCTGTCTCGCTGCACCCTACGCCTGGATTAAACTTCCTGAGCCCCTACATCTTGCCCCATCCTTGACCACCTTTAAATCTAGATTGAAAGTCCACCTCTTTAACATTGCTTTTGACTCGTAACCACTTGTAACCACTCGCCTCCACCTACCCTCCTCTCCTCCTTCCTGTACATATTAATTGATTTGATTTGCTTACTTTATTTTTTGTCTATTAGGTTGTAAGCTCTTTGAGCAGGGACTGTCTTTCTTCTATGTTTGTGCAGCGCTGTGTACGCCTTGTAGCGCTATAGAAATGCTAAATAGTAGTAGTAGTAGTTTCTATTATATCCTTAACCTATGGGTGTATTATATGATTTATTTAACCATTTTTTGTTTGGTTTGCTGAGAGCACCGCATACATTTAAACAAAATGAAAACCTATGTACATTTTAACTGTGCCTGTTTAGTTGTACCTCGCCCTGAACATTAACATGCATGGATGGGTTATAAACATATTAAAAGTCTAAAAATGCATGTGGATTTATCTCATAGCTACCAATCAGGAAGAAGAACTGGAACAGTCAGGTGAAGATTTCATCCAAGAACCTGTGCCAAGCACACAACAGATGCCAAATCTATACCCTCAGATGACACCCAGGAGGACTGTGCTCAGATGTTGTTTCGACCAGCCCCATCTGAGCCATTCCAGTGACGCCTATGAGAAACTTGAAACTCTGACTCACAGGAGCAACATGCATCCTCCCGCTATGACTACCCTGTAGTGCTGGAGCAGACACAAACAATGTCACGATCTATGAATGCTTCCAGTTATAGAGAAAGACCTGCACATGCAGACTTAAAGAATCTGGTGAACTGACAGCTGACCATACTGTATTTCCAAACACATGCTGTAGTCATTGAACCGAATAGCCACAACAATGACAGGGATGACCGTTGTTGTATACTGGCGTAGCCACAGGTGGGCCTGGGTGGGCCAGGGCCCACCCATTTAGGCTCAGGCCCATCCAACAGTAGCACACGTTTAGTGGTAGCTGGTGGGGATCCCAAGCTTGGGCAGCTGAAGACTTCACCCTGATGGTAACGAAAACGCTACTCTCCATGATACTGGCACCTGAGCATGCTCATTTTCCAGCGCATACCTGCTGCAGACTGTCAAAGTGGAAAGAAGCATTTTCCTGCCAGCTGAGATATTTTTTTGGTGGTGGTTGGTGGGGGGGAGAACACTTGGTGTCCACCCACTTCTTGCCTAGGCCCACCCAAAATCTGTTGTCTGGCTATGCCCCTGATACCAACTAAAAGATTCCAAGGATCGACACCAGCACTGTATGCCCCATTGTCCCAATGCCCTCTTCCACCGTTTCTCATCTATCTACTTCAGGAAGGAGGAGCTACCTCAGGAGCCCCATATCAAAGTATAAAGGCTGCTGAGGGATATACAAGCTTTGTTACACCTCCTCAACTGCTGGTGCCTTGTCACTACTGCAATACCTGTATTGCAAACTGTGGCAACCATCCGAGACCTAGCAGGATATAGATCACATCACACACAGTGAAATGTTTGTGCACAATAATAGCAATGCACAAACACAGAGGGAACCAACAACACAGCATCAACCATGCAGCAAAAATAGATGAAGTGGGCCACAATGTAGGAGGAAGCAAGCAGCTTCATTAACGACCTGACACAGACCAAATAAATACAGTCTTACAATGTTTTCTGTAACACAGAGAATTGATTGGACAACAGTATAATAATCAACAATTCTGGAGTAAAACAGCATGTTCAGAGTAAAGAATTGCTTGATATTGGCACAAGCTACATGCCAAAACATGGTCTGTGTTGGGTTCATTGAGTTGATCTCATATGAAGACGTGTCATGGGTGTAACATACACTGTGGAAGCTATGTGGCCCAACAATCTCAACATCTGCCGAGCTGTGACCTGCTGAGAGGCTCAAACCTTGGAAGCGAGTGCGACGAGTGTCCATTCTCGACTCCGGAAGGTAGGCTTGAACTTTCTGTGTATCGAGCAGGGTTCCTATGAACTCCAATCACTGGACAGGGTGAAGATAGAACTTGGTGTAGTTTAAAATGAACCCTAGTAGCTCGAGCACCCGAATAGTCATCTGCATTGACTCCTGAACACCATCCAAAGATGTGCTCTTTACCAGCCAATTGTCAAGATTCAGGAGCACATGGACTCCCAGTCTGCATAGCGATTCTGCAACTACCGCTAGACATTTGGTGAAAACCCTGGCCAAAAGGCAACACGTGATACTGGTAGTGATGTGTTCCCAGCTGAAATTGAAGATACTTCCGGTGGCCTGGAAGTATTGGGGAATATAGGTATCCTTTAAGTCCAGAGAGCATAGCCAAATGTTTTTCTGAATCATTGGGAGATTCTCAGACTAGAAATTTGTTCAGGGCCTGTAGGTCTAGGATGGGACTCATCTCCCCCTTTTTTTTTTTTGCACAAGGAAATACTTGGAATAGAATCCCTGCCCTTCCTCCCCTGGTAGAACAGGCTCGACTGCTTGGGCATTCAGATATGCTGAGAGATCCTCTGCAAGTACCTGTCAGTGCTGACAGCTGAACAAATGAGCTGTTGGTGGACAGTTTGAAGGTTATAGATACCAACTGAGTGCATATATGAGGCAGACGATTTGAAGAACCCACCAGTTGGAGGTTATAAGGGGCCACCTTTCATGGAAAAACTTCAGCCTCCCCCTGATCTTCAAATCTTCTGAGATGGACACTTTTTCTGTGGCTATGCTCTGCTGGAGCCAGTCAAAAGCTTGTCCCTTGCTTTGCCTGGGGAGCAGTAGGGGCCTTTGGTGCACACTGTTGATGTGAACTAGCATGCTGGGGTTGAGCCTGAGCAGGCTGGTGAGCTGAGGGGTTGTACCTGTGCCTCTTATAGTAATAGGTACTCCTCCTTGGCTTGCCAAAAGTCCTCCTAGCTGAAGAGGTAGATGCAGAAGGCACCCAGTGGGTGAAAGAAGAGATGGTATCAGTACGTATTTTGATTTGGTCCGCAACCTGCGCAACCTTCTGTCCGAAAAGATTATCCACCCAGCATGGGGCATCCTCCAACCTGTGCTGAACATAATGTTCCATGAAAGTCTGTGCATTGCTATATTCTGAGCAGAGATCCTAGATGCCACATAAAAAGTGCTGTCAGTGCTCCTGACCAAGAACTTTCAACACGCCTTCTACTGCTTGACCAACTTGTGAAGTGACTCGGCCTGATCTGGAGGGAGTGTCTCAGCCAAGTCCAACAACTTGCTCACTGAGTTTCTCAAGTAGATGCTCGTGAAGAGCTGGTACGATTGTATTCAGGAGATGAACAATGAAGCCTGGTACATCTTCCTCCCTAAAGAATCCAGGTTTCTAGCTTCTCTACCTGGGGGTGCCAAGGCATAGTCCACGGAACTCCTGGGTCTTTTGAGAGCAGATTCCACCACCATGGAATTGTGAGGCAACTGAGGCTTGTCAAAACCAGGTGTACTCTGGATCGGTACTTGGTATTGATCTTCTTGGGCATGACTGGGACCGACAGAGGGGCCCAAGAGACACTGAAGACACCAAGAATGGGTGTCCTTCCCAGAGATTGTCCGATTGCACTGGATACAGCACTTAAAGCCACTGGGAACCTTCATGAACATGGAAGGAAAAACGTCCTCGGCTAAATTAAACAAAGTGATGGTGCCTGAAAAAGGGGCAAGACATGGCAAAAAATGAAGGGAAAAATCCCGGCCAGTCAAGGCCTATAAGCGGCTGAACGATGACGAAAAGAAAGAAAACATAAAACAAGGCAAAATAAACTAAACATATAAGGGAAAGACAAAAAGGGGGTTCCACAACACAATTTAAGGATGAAAAAATCACCAAAAGGCACAAAAAAAGCTCTTTTGGTCCAAATGATGTGAGAAGACGTTTAAACAACATGCCCTCTCCTCAACACGATAGAAAATTTTATTTATGCTTTTATAAGTCCCGGACCAGGCGACGCAGGTCGGCATTACCCACTTGTGAGTACCTATAAGCCTACTTGTCCTCGAAGAACAAGAACTTTTCAACCTAAGTTCCAAAAGCAAGTCATTTCAAATAGAGACAGAGCAAACAGAAAAAGATGACTTCCAAAACTTACTATACTTCAACCTGTTGAGAGAAGGAAAAACAACATGTATCTGTCTCTAGAATGACGTACATTTTCAGTCGTAGAATACGAATGTTTCAGTTGTAAAGATAACAGAAGAGGAGCGAGACCATATATCACTTTATGAATAAAACATAACACTTTAAATAATACTCTAGCACGTAAAGGCAGCCAGTGACAAAACTTCAACAAAGGAGACCCACTATACCTGGTGTGACAAAAAAAATCAGCCTTGCATCTGTGTTTTGCAGTAATTGCAATCTAGATAACAATTTCTGAGGTAGATCAAGGTAAATAGAATTGCAATAATCAAGAACTGATAAAGTCGTAGCCTGTACAAGCAAAATTCTTTTCCTTAATATTGGAGCATATTATTCAAAGCTGCCTTAACTTCAAAAACACTTTTTTGACTACATAATTAATTTGTGTCTCAAAAGATAATGTAGAGTCCAAAAAGACCCCTAGCATACGGTCTTCTTGAACAACCTTCAAGGTCACACCGTCAGCCAAAGTAACCATATTGGGAATATCAGTCAAAAAATTACTAAACCACAATATGTCTGTATTGTCTGCATTCAACTTAAGAAGTCGACCATAAGCCCAAATCTTAATCCTAGAAATATACTGTCCAATAATCTGAAAAGTAAACAGTTGATCAGGATAAATGATCAGGATAATAATTCCACGCTACTGTTTCATATAGAATGTTTATTTTGTTTGATTCAATTCCTTCTTTAATATATAGCACAACCTCCCCTTCAATTTGATCCCCTTTATCGTTGCAATGTGATTTGTACCCTGTTAACACAGTGTCCCATTGATTGTCCTCCTTTCACCAAGTCTCTGAGATGCCTGTTATATCTACCTCATCATTTAGTGCTATATATTCTAACTTTTCCATATTATTTTTTAGACTTCTAGCATTGTTTACAAACACTTCAAATTGTGTTTTTTTTCCTTGCATCTAGAAGCTGCTTAGAAGTTGATGGGGATAATGTGCATCTTAAACACTCCTGGCTTTCCTTCATCATTGTTGAAACCTCTATGTTGGGATTCCCTAAATATCCTGTTTCAATAGTATCCTTCAAGGATACTCCACACTGAGCCATGTGCTCATGGGCAATTAAAAATTAGCGCCAGCAGTCTGGTTCCATCCCAGTTAAGGTGGAGTCCATCCATTTGGAATAGGCTCCCCATTTCCCAGAATGTTGCCCAATTCTTAATTATAACACCAATTGGGGATGCTTAGGGATAAACTGGAACTAGTATATCACAAACTTTATTATCCAAATATGCTCCAGAATACTATATTTGCTATATGAAAATATTTATTTCAATCACCACTTGAATATAAAGCATATAGATAATATCACTCGTTAACCTCATTTATACCGATCACCCCTTTCGTTCAACTCACTCAATACATTTTGCAGTTAAACAGTCTTAACAAACAAGTCCAGTATTATTTTGTCCAAAAACCAATGATCCAACTAAGGGATCAACTGCGAAGAAACACCAGTTTCATTGATATACCCATATCCAGGATTGTATATAGACAATGCAAATCTTCTAGATGCAAAAACTTCATGCAAATTATTAGGTGTTTCGCTGAAATCCCATATGAAACAGCGGGGCTTGATAGTCTTTTGACAGTAAAACCGAATAAACGTCAAATCTGCAGCTTTTTTCACTGTAGTTTGGTCAATTGGTACATAGGTTCCATCAGTTAGACAAACTATCAAAATCACAACACATCTGTTAAGATTGTTTAACTGGATAATATGTTGAGTGAGTTGAATGAAAGGGATGATTGGTATGAATGAGGTTACGAGTGATATTATCTATATGCTTTATATTCAAGTAGTGATTGAAATAAATATTTTCATATAGCAAATACAGTGTTCTGGAGCATAGTTGGGTAATAAAGCCCAGTTCCTAACAAATCTAAATCTCTCATCCCTGCACCACCATCTCAACCACACACTGAGACTTTGGTTATACACTCTAACACAGGAAGTTACATCAGAGGTGGCATGACTGTTGGAGCTGGCAGCAGTGCACATAGGGAAATGGTCCCACATGTGTTCACATTGCTTCTGCCGCTGCTACGGTAGCTGCATTAAAAGACTTGGAAAGGACTCAAGGTGAGCCGGGACAGGATTTGAAAAGAGAGGGGAGGGTCACAGTTCAGGCTATACAGGACACATCTGTTGGCAGATTGTGAGTGGAAGGAACAAAGATCCACAGCAGCAGAAAATTGGCATTTACGTTGGCCAATTGGCCAGGTGCCGTGTACTCCCCTGACTATGTGTCATGTACAGATCAATTAGTGGTGTAGTTGAAACTTTATTAGAAAAATAATGATCCCAGCACTAGATCTTTGTGACCATATGATGTTCCTCCTCTGAGTGCAACATTGTATTGGGAGAAGTTGACCTGCTGGTTTTTTTTGCTCTGCTGTTCTTTGTTTTGCAGCGATTGAAAGCCCCTGATGCAGCCCTTGTGGGCAAAACACAGTCTGTGTTGGGCGATCATTATTCTTCTAATAAAGTTTCAACTACACCACTGATTGATCTGCTCTTTTTTGGCTCCACGTTGGATTTTGTGGATCGTCTGCCTTCTTGTTTTATGTGTCATGTACTCCTTGGGCTACACATACCATGTGTTGGGTACCTGTGCTCTAAACTATGTAGCAATACAGTGTCCCAAAAGCTTCAAAGCATGACATAAAATGTCTGGGCAACTGGTACTCTCCTCTTCAGCCAGGATTGAAGCACAAGTGACAGTATGGGGCAAAGGGGTAAGAAAATCAGGGGAATTATGGAAGCAGAGATGGAAGGTGATACCTTTTTCGGGGAGCAGCTTTCAGGACCAAAGTTCTACATCCATGGCCTTATGGTCAGAATATTAAGAAAATATTTATTGTGGACATGTGCAAAGTGATTCATATTGAGAAGAATAATCCAAATCATAGTGACTTGATGCTAAGTTCCACTTTAGGAGTCACCACCCAAAAGAAGATCTAGGTATCATTGTGGACAATACATTGATATCTTCTGCTCATTGTGCAGCAGTGGCCAAAAACAGCAGACAGAATGTTAGGAATTAAAAGGAAAGAGATTAAAAAAAAATAAGACAAAGAATATTATAATGCCTCAGTATCATTCCATGGTACAATCTCATCTTCAGTATTGTGTGCAATTCTTGTTGCATATCTCAACAAAGAACAATGGAATTAGAAAAGGTTCTAAGAAGGGGGACCAAAATGATTAAGGGAATGGAACTCCTCTCATTTGAGGAAAGGCTTAAGAGGTTAGTGCTTCTCAGCTTGGAGAAGAAAAGGCAGAGGAGGGATATGGTTGAAGTCTGCAAATTACGGAGAGGACTAGAATGAGTAAACGTAAATTGATTGTTTACTCTTTCAAAAAGTAAAAGGACTAGGGGACACGCCATTAAGTTTTATAATAATACTTTTAAAACAAATAGAAGAAAATATGATTTCACTCAATGAATTGTTAAGCTCTGGAACTCGTTGCCAGTGGATGTGATAACAGCAGTTTGCATATCTAGGCTGTAAACAAGTTTGGACAAGTTCCTGAAAGAAATGTCCATAGTCTGCTATTGAGGAAAGCTACTACGTATCCATGGAATCGGTAGCATGGAATCTTGCTACTCATTGAAATTTTGCCAGGTACTTGTGACATGGATTGGCCACTGTTGGAAGAAGGATACTGAGCTAGATGGACCATCAGTCTGACCCAGTATGGCTATTCTTATGTTCTTAAATTTTAAAACAATCCAGGAAAGTAAGACTTTTGAAGTCAAAATGATAGCATACTTTTCAACTAATACATAAGGACTCAACAAATCTCTGGGTTATCTATCACATTATAACCCATAAACTTCTGCTGATCACCCATCCATCTCTCCCTCAGATCTCCCTCCCTCTCCCCACCCCTCAAGACTTTCATTTGAATGGTTTTATGTTTCATTTATATATTCTGCTATTGTCATCTTTTGTTGATATTATCCTGACCTGAGGAAGAAGGTTTTGGCCTTTGAAAGGCAGTCAAAAAATGTATTACGTTCATCCAATAAAATGGTATTGTCTTATTTTTCCAATTTTTTTAATGAACCTTTAAAGTGGACTAACACAGATACCACACTACTTTATCCATGTTTGAAGCCAGAAAGTGACCCGAGAGGTGAGGAAAACCAACAAGGTAAAATCCCTAAGCTATTTCTATAGTTACTCAACTCACAGTGAGTGAAAGGTCTACTGCTAGTAACCCACATCTGCATTTAGAGGGACCAGGAATCACCTGCACTGCAGTGCTGTGCCAGAAGGACCCCAAAGAATTGTGAGCACTCCAGTGTCACTCTCTCATATACAATTTGGGGAGTTATATACCACCCAATATTCAAAGCAATTTAAACAGCCAGGAGAGGCTCCTGGCCATTTAAATCACTTATCTAGGGCTAACTGTGAATATTTAGTGGCAAATTTGTGGGTGGTTCAAGAAAACACAAAGGCAGATGGTCTGCAAGCTCCAAGATGGAAAACAAACGAAGCAGATCGTTAACAGGAAAACCGTAGTTTATTAGTAAAAACTAATCAAAATATATGTACACAAACAGCCCGACACAGGCCGTGTTTCACCCAACAGGGCTGCTTCAGGGGCTACACAGTTGTTCTTTACTCTCACTGTATAGTCAATATTTTTAGGTCAATATATTTTGACACAAATGTACAGAAGATCATCGTGATTCTATATTGAAAAACAGCTCGATCAGAGATGCCAAAAAAAGGTGCTGACATGAAGTCAATCCGACAGTCTCATATCTCTGAGATAAAAATATATTGACTATACAGTGAGAGTAAAGAACTACTGTGTAGCCCTTGAAGCAGCCCTGTTGGGCGAAACACGGCCTATGTCGGGCTGTTTGTGTACATATTTTAATTAGTTTTTACTAATAAACTACGGTTTTCCTGTTAACGATCTGCTTCGTTTGTTTTCCAAATTTGTGGGTGGGCCAGGGGCAGAGTTAGCACTGATGCAGTTACATCCCAATATTCAGCACTTAATCACAGACGACTACTGAATAAATTGGGCCACATAAAAAGCTGTCCTATCTTTATGCAGTTTACCTTATGTGGTTCAATGCTGAATATTGCACTTAACTGCAAAAGTGTTATTCGGCTAGGTATGCCTGAATAATCAGTGCATGTCCTGGCATTGAATATCTGGGAATAAAGCTTGCTGCGGCCAAAAGAATTCTGACTGCCGCTGGCTGAAAATCGGCCGGACATTATTTTATTATTGGAATTAGATTCCAGAGCTCTGGTGGGAAGGAGAACCTAGTACAGTCACATTGTCAGAGTTAAATCTGTAATTGTTGAACACAGTTCCTTTTGATTCAAAAGTGCCCTGATGAGTTTATACTTATATCAGAAATGTTTTATTCTGTTCTCTACCAGATAAAAGTGAAAATATTGACACTGGTAATGCCCATTTGTAATTGCTGATTTATCGTTCTGTATATGCAATCAAATTTTTGTTTTGTTTGAAGAAAATTCAGATTAAATTGTTTCTGTTTTGCTTCCATTCCAGTCTCTTTGTCCCATTGCGTTATGGCCAGGTGGGATCAGCTTTTACCCGTTACCAACAGTTGGTGGTAGAATTGCAGATATGGGAATAAAACTTTTCCTTCATGCGGAGCAGTTTCTTGTTCTGGAAACCACCCTGGCCAATATGACAGGAGTGGAAATGCTCTCACTTGCTTGAGGGAGATGCAAGCCTGGCCTGAAAGCGCTCAGATCTGCTGTTATCAGCATAAGTTTTGTTTCTCCCTTCTAAGGCCAGCATACTACTACTACTACTATTTAACATTTCTAGAGCGCTACAAAGTGTACGCAGCGCTGTACAAACACAGAAGAAAGACAGTCCCTGCTCAAAGAGCTTACAATCTAATAGACAAAAAGTAAAGCATTTAAATTTAAAATATTTAAGCAGTCAAGCACAAGAGAACAGTCACAGAAGGACAGAAGATGTTGAAGGGTGGTCAGTGTGATTAGGTGTAACTCTGGTTGGAGTAGTGGGAGAAGGTGATAGAAGAATAGAAATGGGTGAGGTAAAGTAATGAGTGGGTTGATAGGGAGGTTATATAAGACATGTCACTCTAGGGGTGGGTGGGTAGAGGGGTAGGGTGGGTAGGATTAAGTCTAAAGCAGGAGAAGGTATTCTCTGCAGCCTATCTGTGAGATGGAAAATGCTCTCTGAAGCTGCTGCTATAAGTTGTTAGTTCATACAGAGTGCTATAAGTTGTTAGTTCATACAGAGTGCATGATCAGTAAATAGCAAATATTGGTATGCACTTCTTGTAAATCACATGACAAAGAGAAACCATGAGAAACTGAGGCTAAGTGGCCCATATATGGCAGACACAAATTGATATAACCTTGATGGTGAAGTGAGACTGAGGACCCCTCCAAAGAAGGAGATGTTCCTCCACAAATATGTGCTTAGGGAACAGGAAAGCCAGGTGTTTCATGCTAAAGCAAGTTGCATGCTGGGATCACGTGTATGGGGTAAGGGAATTAGCCAATGATCACTAACCAGCTTATTTTCGAAAGAGATCGACGGCCATCTTCCGACACAAATCGGGAGATGGCCGGCGATCTCCTGAAGCCGGCCAAATCGGTATAATCGAAAGCCGATTTTGGCTGGCTTCAACTGCTTTCCGTCGCGCAGGTGGCCAAACTTCAAGGGGGCATGTCGGTAGCGTAGCAAAGGTGGGACGGGGCGGAATGAGGGCTTGCTTTGAGATGGCCGGCTTCGCCAGATAATGGAAAAAAGAAGGGCGTCCCTGGCGAGAATTTGGTCCGCTATATTTGGTCCCTTTTTTTCAGGTCCAAGTCCCAAAAAAGTGCCCGAACTGACCAGATGACCACCGAAGGGAATCAGGGATCATCTCCCCTGACTCCCCCAGTGGTCACTAACACCCTCCCACCCTCAAAAAAACAACGTTAAAAACTTTTTGCCAGCCTCAAATGTCATACTCAGGTCCATCGCAGCAGTATACAGGTCCCTGGAGCAGTTTTAGTGGGTGCAGTGGACTACAGGCAGGCGGACCCAGGCCCATCCCCCCCTACCTGTTACACTTGTGGTGGTAAATGGGAGCCCTCCACCCCCCCCAAAAAAAAACCCACAGTACCCACATGTAGGTGCCCCCCTTCACCCATAAGGGTTATGGTAATGGTGTAGAGTTGTGAGGAGTGGGTTTGGGGGGGCTCAGCACCCAGGGTAAGGGAGCTATGCACCTGGGAGCTATTTTTTTTTATTTATTTTTAGAAGTGCCCCCTTGGGTGCCCAGTTGGTGTCCTGGCATGTGAGGGGGACCAGTTAACTACAAATGCTGGCCCCTCCCATGACCAAATGCCTTGGATTTGGCCGGGTTTGAGATGGCTGGCCTCAGTTTCCATTATGGGCAAAAACCGAAGCCGGCCATCTCAAACCCGGCCATATCTGACATTTGGGCGGCCCCAACCGTATTATCGAAAAAAAAGATGGCCAGCCATCTTTTTCGAAAATACGGTTGGCCCCGCCCCTTTGTTGCGCCATCCTTGGAGATGGCTGCCCTTAGAGATGGGCGTCCCCGTTCGAAAATGCCCCTCCACATCTGCATGTGAGCACAAGCAGGAGAGGATGGTAGAATAAAGGAAATGGCCATTTTTGTATAATGAGAGAAAATAACAGAATATAACCATATATGTGTAATGGAAGAAAACAGGAAAATCTTTATATGAACAAAAAGTTAGAATAAGAGAAATCACATGTTTTAGGAGAAATGAAACTTATCACAGTATAAAAGTACAGAAGGAGAAAGCCAATCTGAGCAGCCTTATTGCTCAGCCTTAGCGTCTTGTTTGGCTGTGTGACAACACTACTCCAGAGGGAACAATTCTTTTTGTAATGACTTAGAGAAATACCAATAAAGATTTTACTTGGTTGCTCCTTATCTGAGTCTAATTGTCTCTCTTATTCCAGCCAAGGAGTTTATCTCCGAGGGCTGAAGTGTCTTCCCCTCCTACGGGGCAAGAGACCAAGAGACCGGGGTGATTACAGGAAGAAGTCAACTTCCCTTACGAAACAACAATCGGCCACTCAAATTAATTTTTTAGACGTTTTGGTTATACAACAGCAAGGCACATTAAGAACTTCTATGTACGTGAAACCTACAGACCGTAACACGCTGTTACATTTTACGAGTCATCATCCACAGAGTACCAGGGATAGTCTTCCATTTGCACAGTTTTTAAGAGCACGCAGAATTTGTTCTGATCTGTCTGAATTTAAAATTCATGCGAAAAAGATAAAACAGAAATTTAAAGCTAGAGACTATCCTCACCATCTAATCAAACGGGCTTACTCCCGGGCTAAATATAATCACAGAGAACATTTATTCAACAAATGTGACAAAGAAGATACTAGTCATCTACAAACTTGTGTACTAAGATTCATGCAAGGCACAGTAAATACAGTTCGAATTATGAAGAAACATTGGAAGATTTTGCAGTTGCATCCCGCATTTAATAAAAAAGAACTCAGAGTGGCATATTCTAGAGGATTGAACTTGAAAGAAATGTTACAAGATAGACCTCGAGTTCCGAGTGAAAGGAATCCAGGGCATCAACCATGTACGAAATGTATATTTTGTCCTCAGATGATAACGACACGAGTGTTCCAAAATCCAGTAGATGGACGAGAGTATTACCTACAATATGCTACAGACTGTGAGTCCAACCATGTGGTATACATAGAGATATGCCCATGTTGTAAAATATATGTAGGTAAGACGACACGATCCTTGAAAAATAGACTGAGTGATCATAAACATAATTTGAAATATGCACGTTTGGATGCCCCCCTAGTTCAACATTGTGCACAGTATTCTCATAAATTTGAAGATCTTAAATGTTTAATATTGGATCATATCCCAGTAAACATTAGAGGGGGGGATCGTAATCGTCAGTTAATACGAAGAGAACAACGTTGGATCTACAGATTGAGATCCTTAATGCCAGAAGGTTTAAACAGCAGAGTAGAGTGGAAAGTGTTCCTTTAAGACTCATGTGATCACAGCTAGAGTATTGCCTTTTAAATTTGGCCCTACAATATAGGAAGTTGTATGTACAGGAAGTAGTATAAATACTTCCGGTTTAGCAGGAGCAATCATGCAGATGAAAGCTGGTGGTCCGTGAAGGTATTCCTTCGTTCCCCGAATATGTGAGTTTTTTCATTTACTCTTCTCTATTAGATGACAACAGATTTAATGATTATTTGTTATATGGTTGTAGGTGCTGAGAAGGGCTAGTTTGTCCGGCTCCTTAAGAAGCTACGAGCGAAGCGGGAGCTCGCCGTCGGGCTTGGACTAGTAGGATTTGCCCTAGCACAAACCACAGCTAAGTATTATCTGAGTAGTTTCAGTCACACATTGAATAAATATATGAAATATATGAAAGTAATAGATCGATGTGTAAGAGGTTTTTATGACTGATGAGGATTCTCGCCAGCGTGAACTGAATGTCAGACACGCAGAGCAGAGTGGTCAGCTAGTTTAGTCTTAAGCGTAAACAGCTGTGACCGGGAGTCTGAAGTCTTTTCCTCTATAACTAATTGCAGTTGCCATAATGGAGTAAATACTTGTTCTCATTCATAGTTATGTAGTAGTGCAATATAATACAACTACAATCACATTGATAACCCACTTAAAACACTTTTTTTTTTACTAATGTGGCCCAACATTTAAAAATGTAGATAATTTTAAACAGAACTGTGAAAAAAACAAGTGTTATAAAATGAAAACTTGCACTCCTTTACATAAATACATACTACTCTGTGAGTGTGCAATGAGAAATGACCAGCTGCCTTAGCTGGATTTCATTCAGAACTTAGTTCACTTTAGTTTCACCCTCAAAATAGTCCCCCTGACCCCTGTGGAAAGTGGTACAGTAGGGGTTTTTTTTTTTGTTTTGTTTTGTTATTCATGTTCCCTTTTCTTCAGGCAGATGTAAATCTCTCAATTAAGGGAATCTATAAGGTGAAAGGGAAATTTGACACTTGCAGAGTTTCAGCATCATCCTGTTTTGCAACATTCATCCACAGCAAATTGAATTCTATCTTTAGGGATAAGGATGACATCTGCCACATAGTGGCTCACACTTGTCTGAGCACAGCTTTCCATGTCACACGCCTGACATCGGTTAACCTCTCCCAGAACCAAAAAGAGTGGGGGGAAGAGAATTTCCTAGCTGTGGTGCCAGTGCTGCTATTCTTGACCTACTTTCCAAACTGTGACAAGACGCTCCGGGCATTCACTGGGTATCTGACTTCTTCACAGGATCACAACTGTTGGCTCCAGCAATTCAGTTATACACACATTTCACAAAAAGTCAAATCTTAAATGCTTGTGGGTTTTGTATGCATTGCGTCACCTGAACTGTGATGCTTTATATATTCTGTGCTCAGCCATGGCCGTAATAAATATCATTCCTTGCGTTTTATGGTGCAAAACAATATTGAGAATTCAGGAATTCCAAATGTAGTTTATTTTTCTATGCAGTTATTGCTTTCTTCATACTTATGCATTTTATACTTCTGCCTCCACAGACAGCTTTCTGGTAGATGTAGTTCTTACACCTTCGTAGCCCCACCATAGTTAGCTGGTCTAGGAAGGTATCATTAAAACTTATTTTTACCACTCTACATATTATGGGGTCCAGTACTAAAGTAGATGCAAGATGTGCCTTTTATTAAACTGCATTAAGCACTAACACACATTTAACAAAAAAATGGGTTAAAACATGTGTACTAATAATCGGTGGGAAACCAAAGTGAGACTCTAAACAAAATCAAACAAATATCAAATGAAGAACAGCCCAGTATAAACTTACAAATATGTACGGTCGGGCAATGGGTGTGAAAGAGTTATCCAGATAGCACATTTGCATTAGCGTGAACTAACTGAATAACATGGCGTTAATACAGAAGCACTTACCACCTCTAAATATGCCGTGTTCAGTCTTGGCCTAACTGCAGGAGAGTCCTGTGTTAAGATACAGTAAGCTAAGATTCTAACGCCCTTTAGCAAAAGGGCCCCATATTTACTGATTAGGATTTAGCTCACACCTTTTTCAGTTGTAGCTCAAAATGAATCACATTCAGGTAAAGTAAAATGACTTTACTAATGCAAACTCACCAAAGGATTTAGTAACATTCAGTATCTGAGTACAACAGGTTAGCAAGTGGCATAGTATCTTTTCCCATGTTACTGCAGCCTAGAAGTTCACACATTCTCAGCGATAGTAATGCACTATCTCCACTGCTGCTTAGATTAAGAAATCCCCGGTGACCCAGTGGTAAGCCAGCTTTCAAGCTGTTCTAAATTTGCCCTGTTAGCAGTGGTGTAGGAAGGGGGGGGGGGCCGGGAGGGGTGGTCCGCCCCGGGTGTACGCGCTCGGGGGGGGGTGCCGGCCCCGCTGTTTCCCTGCTCTCTCTGCCCTGGAACAGGTTACTTCCTGTTTCGGGGCAGAGAGAGCAGGGAACCAGCGGGGCCGGCACCCCCCCCCCCCCCCCCCGAGTGACGTGCACTCGGGGCGGATCGGCACTCCCGCAGGTAAGAATGCGGTCCGGGGGGGTTGCGCTCTGGGGGGGTGCGCCGCAGAGGGGGGGGGTTGTGCCATGCTGCACCCAGGGGGGGGTGCGCAGGGGCGACCCGCCCCGCGTGCCATTAGCCCTCGCTACAGCACTGCCTGTTAGCTATGTGGGTGCCAGCACTGAATATTGCTGGCACTCTCATATCTGTGGGCTCCTCACCAACTCCACCCCCCTGTACCACCCCTGACCTGCCCACTTTAAACACGGCTGGTCAGAGTTAATATTCAGCAACAGTGTCTGGTTGAGTGCTGCTGAATATCGGCAGTTGGGCAGCCCCAAATGATTTAAGTGGACAGGAGCTTCTCCTGCCTGCTTAAATCACTTTGAATACCATCCTGTTAATATATATTACCAATGGTGCAGGAGATTTGACTGACTAGTTGTTTTGCTGGCTGCTGCTGCGGAGGTTCCCCCCCACCCCCACCCCCACCCCCACCCCGGGTCCATGACAGTAGTAGGCCTTGAAGTGAGTAGGGATGGGTTGCTATCCTGCCACAGTGGAGTGTTTTGCTGTACAGCTACACAGTAACCATGAAATTAACCTGTATGAGGAGAAAGGTCAGGGTTGGTGCTTTGTGCCATGAACCTAGAAGTGACTAAACCATGTACCAAGGTTCACATATGAGCAAAGTAAAGAGAAGAAGCGTCAGGGCACAAGAAGGTGAAGAGCATTCTAGAGAGCAAACAAATGCTGGGGAAAAAAATGGTTCTAAGTTCGAGGTGCCCCAACTGTTGGAATAAATAGAATTTGGGTTGGAATGGCTATTGGACTGATACCCGAAGAAGCTGGAGTGAGTGGACTGCTCAGCGGGGATACTGAAAGAGTGTAAAAGAGCTTGTGTGGTACAATGCAAGTGTGATCATGCTTGTAAAGAAGAAGGGGGGGGGAGCTTGTGGTTGTATTAGGCAGTACAGGAAGAGCTTGAGCTGAGGAATTAAATCTGCACCACAAAATGACCACTGCCAGCAGGGAAAAGCAGCCTGCAGAAAGCGGACGTGCTGATAGGGCTTTGAGTGAGAGGTGCAAAAAGGAACCTAGAAGCTGATGAGTCATTTACTGTTTGTTAGAAAAGTGAAAGTGTCTGAAAACACTGGAGTTTGTGAGTTGTTTTTTTTAAAGATTATATAACGTATAAGGGACGGGCACTGGAGAATACCATCAAAGATGGCTGCATGAGCTGAGAGCTCAAGGAGAGATATCTCAACAAAAGTATATGTCTTCCTTTAAGTGCATGGAACATTGCTAAAATTTCAGAAGATCCTTTTCTAAACATGGCAGCAACTCAACTGTGCAAGTCTGGTTGTATATCTACATCTGTCCACCAGGGGCGTAACCATACAACAAATTTTGGGTGGGCCTAGGCAAGAAGTGGGTGGGCACTTTCTGGTGCTGTTCCCGAGACCCACAACCGGGTCACCTGACCTGGAACATCACTCCTGCATGCCCCAAAATTCACCGAAAGACGTTTCTCTGGTGCTGTTTCCGAGACCCGCGGTCAAGTCACCTGACCTGCAACATCATTCCTGCGTACCCCAAAATTCACTGAAAGACTTTTTTTCTGGTGCTGTTCCCAAGACCCACAGCTGGGTGACCTGACCTGGAACGTCACTCCTATGCACCCCAAAGTAATTATATTTGTCTCAGTAGTAGCGGCGTCTGCACTTACTCTGACACCTTTACTGCGTGTATGTGGCTGCATGCCTCTGATGGTCTCCTATCTTGCTTTTATGGATTCACTGAAAGACGTTTTTCTGGAGTTGTTCCCGAGACTCGCGGCCGGGTCACCTGACCTGGAACGTCAATCCTGCATGCCCCAAAGTAACCATATATGTCTCACCAGGGACTTAGCATGGTATCGGGCCCGAAAGACGCTGAAAGTTCCTCCAAATCGCCAGCGCTTTGCCTCGAGCCATTCCTGGTCTCATCACCAACCCTCTGCAGCTGCACAAACCGATCCATCGGTCCAGGAATTGTGGAAGGGAGTTGGGGGGCTCGGGCAGCAGCCCTCTCACGTCTCTTAGGCATCACAAGGTAAGGCTATGCTGCAGCTAGTCGCAGATGCGCGTGGCCATCTTGGAACCACCCTCAGCACTCCTCACATGAGTTGAAGGGTGACTCTTATATATAAGTAGTACACTTTTATATGTGATCCTGTGGGAGATGGGCAGCCAATGTGCTGTCTTAAGTAAAGGGGTCACATGCTCAAATTTTGTAGCTTCTGTTATGAATTTAAAAACTGTATTTTGGATAAGTTGCAATCATTGTATGTCTGTCATTCCGAGATCATTAAGCAGTATATTGCACTAATCAAGGTACTAATAACCAGAGAGTGAATTAAGATTTGAAGTGAGGATTGGTGGAATAAGTGACAAACAGATCGAATCATTCTTAGCTTTAAGACACATTGTTTAAGAACAGAGGAAATACTGTATGGGACTGAAAGTTAAGGCACTATTTATTGTGCCACCTAAAACTTTGAGTGAAGAAACAACAGGGACCTATGTACCTGAGATAAGAACCTGGAGCAGAAAGGGCCATGGTGTCTTGCCTTGAAAATAGAAGGGCTTTGGATTTACTTGGGTTAAGTTTTATTTTATTGTTGATAAGCCAATCAGCAATACTGATGAGCTTATGGCATTGAATTTCTGTGGAGCTGGAGGGTTTCCACAGTTAAGAATTTGAATGTCAGCTGCGTAAATATACAAAGTCAAGTCTAGGGATGGTATGAAGACCAACAGAGGGGCCATAAAAATATTGAAAAGAACAGGGACCACGACTGATCCCTGTGGGACACTATCCAGCTTATAATTGAAAAAGAAAAACGCCTATATTGCGACCCAAATCGGGAGATAGACGTTTATCTCACAAAAACGAATAAAGCGGTATAATCGAAAGCCGAATTTGGACGTTTTCAACTGCACTCCGTCGCAGATGCGGACAAAGTTGATGGGGGTGTGTCGAAGGCGTGGTGAAGGCGGAACTGGGGCGTGGTTATCGGGCGATCAGAGATGGGCGCCTTTCGCCGATAATGGAAGAAAAATATGCGTTTTAGCGAGAATTTAGGGCACTTTTCCTGGACCCTGTTTTTCCAAGAATAAGGCCCCAAAAAGTGCCCTAAATGACCAGATGACCACTGGAGGGAATCGGGGATGACCTCCCCTGACTCCCCCAGTGGTCACAAACCCCCCTCCCACCACAAAATATGCCGTTTCACAACTTTTTATTTTCACCCTCAAATGTCATACCCACCTCCCTGGCAGCAGTATGCAGGTCACTGGAGCAGTTATTAGGGGGTGCAGTGGACTTCAGGCAGGTGGACCCAGGCCCATCCCCCCCCCCACCTGTTACACTTGTGCTGGTAAATGGGAGCCCTTCAAACCGCCCCCCAAACCCACTGTACCCACATGTAGGTGCCCCCTTCACCCCTTAGGGCTATAATAATGGTGTAGACTTGTGGGCAGTGGGTTTTGAGGGGGATTTGGGGGGCTCAACACACAAGGGAAGGGTACTATGCACCTGGGAGCTCTTTTACCTTTTTTTTTTGTTTTTGTAAAAGTGCCCCCTAGGGTGCCCGGTTGGTGTCCTGGCATTTGAGGGGGACCAGTGCACTACGAATCCTGGCCCCTCCCACGAACAAATGCCTTGGATTTATTCGTTTTTGAGCTGGGCGCTTTCATTTTCCATTATCGCTGAAAAACAAAAATGCCCAGCTCACAAATTGTCAAATAAAACATGGACGTCTATTTTTTGCGAAAATACGGTTCGGTCCGCCCCTTCACGGACCTGTTCTTGGAGATAAACGCCCATGGAGATAGACGTTTTCGTTCGATTATGCCCCTCCATGTGTTACTGTGTAAAGCTCTAAGAGAGTATCTTGCCAGTGTACTGAGCAGGCTAGGTAGAAGTGAAACCAGTTAAATACTGTCCCTGATACATGGCCGACGAGAGACTGAGCCGGGCCCCCCCCCCCAGGGATCATCGCCACTGCCGCCGGGCCCGGCCCCCTCCAGGATCATTGCCGCTGCCGGCCTCCCCCTAGGATCATTGTCAGCGCCTCCACCGGGCCCTCCCCCAGGATCATTGCCGCCGCCGGCCCCCCCTGGATCATCACCCACCCTCCTCGATCACTGCTGCCACCCACCCTAGGTACCTTGACTGGCGGGGATCCCAAGCCCCCTGCCAGCAGAAGAGTTCATCCCTCCAGCTCTGCTCTTCTTCCTTCTGCCACGTGGCCGTCCCCTGCGGCTGCTTTTTCTCTCAGGTCACACATGCGTGACCTGAGAGGAAAAGCAGCCGCAGAGGAAGGCAAAACGGCAGACTGTGAAGAAGAGCAGCCTGCTGTGTCTTTTCCTCTAGGTCCTCCCCAACCTCCAAGGGGGGCCCGGTGCTGGAGTTTTCTGAGTCCTGCTCCTGTTAGGACACAATTGCCCAGGTCCCGTCTGGAGCAAGAGAGAGAGAGACCCTGGTGCTGAGCCCCCCATTGGAGGCCCGGGCCCGGGGAATTCCCACCCCCCCCCCCCTCTCAGCGGCCCTGCCCTGATGTTCCTGTATTTTGTAATCTATGGAGCAGAAGAGAGTGATCAACAAGATCAAATGCTGCTTGCATTTTAAGCCCATGGGGAGAAGCCTGTGGTGCATAACCTGATGATTCATGTTTTTGTTGCCAGCAAACTGACTTTGGTGGCCACATGGAAACAGTCCATTCTGCCTAGACTGTCAGTGATTCTCTGGTGGCTAGACTATATTCATCAAATGTCCAAACTCATTGCTATGTGGATGGGCAGAATCGCTAAACCCATTAGCTCCATAGCCTTAATATAGTTTGTTATGCTATATATTGGGGGAGGGGACTTTATTATGGGATTCATTTTCCCATTTGTATATTTGTGATATTTACTCTGTTGTTTATCACATAAGCACCGCCACGCTGGGAAAAGACCAAAGGTCCATCAAGCCCAGCACTCTGTCTCCGACAGCGGCCAATCCAGGCCACACGAACCTGGCAAAAACCCCAAATTTAATCACGATCAATGGGCTTTTCCTTCAGGAATCTATCCAGACCCCCTTTAAACTCAGCAAGGCCAGCTGCCGTCACTACCTTCTCCGGCAATGAGTTCCAGAGTCTAACTATGCGCTGATTAAAGAAAAACTTTCTCCGATTTGTTTTAAACCTACCACATTCTAATTTCATCTTGTGTCCCCTGGTTCTATTATTGTTAGAAAGCGTAAACAAACGCTTCACATCAGTCCGCTCTACTCCACTCATTATTTTGTACACCTCTATCATATCACCCCTCAGCCGCTTTTTCTCCAGGCTAAAGAGTCCTAGCCGTCTTAACCTCTCCTCATAGGGTAGTCGTCAAATCCCTTTTATCATTTTTGTCGCCCTTTTCTGGACTTTCTCCAATTCCTTTACATCTTTTTTTAAGATGAGGCGACCAGAACTAAACACAATACTCCAGTTGCGGTCGCACCATGGAGCAATATAACAGCATTATAACATCCTCATGTTTGTTTTCCATCCCTTTTCTAATAATAATCAACATTCTGTTCGCCTTCTTAGCCGCCGCAGCACATTGAGCTGAAGATTTCAACGTCCTATCCACAATGACTCCCAGATCCTTTTCTTGGTCTGTAACTCCTAAAGCGGAACCTTGCATAACATAGCTGTAATTCGGGTTCCTCCTTCCCACATGCATCATGTATGTATCATCTTTATGTTATATTTTTATATTTTCTTTTATAAAAATTTGAAGTAAAAAATGCTGCCAATGGCAAGAGTAAGCACTTGCTTGTCTTGGTCTAGGTAATATTGAATGATGGTGGTAATGCCAATCAGTTCAGTCTCCATACTATGATGCTGGCTGAAATTACTACTACTACTACTACTACTACTATTAAACATTTCTATAGCGCTACTAGACTTACGCAGCGCTGTACAAATTAACATGAAAAGACAGTCCCTGCTCAACAGAGCTTACAATCTAAATTAGACAGACGAACAGACAGCTAGGGGTGGGGAAATTGCAGTGGTAGGGGTGATAAGTGAGGGTGTTGAGTAAGAGAGTCATGGTTAGGAGTCGAAAGCAGTAGCAAAGAGGTGGGCTTTAAGCCTAGACTTGAAGACAGCCAGAGACTAAGCCTGACGTACTGGCTCAGGGAGTCTATTCCAGGCATAGGGAGCAACGAGATAGAAGGAACGGAGCCGGGAGTTAGCAGTGGGGGAGAAGGGGGACGACAGGAGACATTTACCCAGCGAACGGAGTTCACGGGGAGGAGTGTCTGTCTGATTCAGATGTGTAACATTTGTTTTCTCAACAAGGAAAGAACAATGCTTTCATTCATTTTAGAAATAAAAGGAAAGCTAGCGATAGGCCATAAACTTTGCTTTCTGTAGGATCTTTAATCTTTAGAAGAATGTATGCTGTCTCATATGAGAAGAGACTGGAATATATCCTTTTTTTCACACAGTACCTGTTTAGGCTCTGTTCCTCGGTAGTACCATTGGACAACATGGTTTTTTTACTTAATATAAGGACAATACTAGCTGGATAACACCTATTTTAGATATGACATTTTCATAGTTCATCTCTGTTAGTTTACATGCCATCCCTGGCTGATAAGTCTCTTCATCTTGGTTTATTATATTTTATGGTGTATAACTGATATTTTGTTCTTTAAGGATATATGTTTTTCATTGATATAGGTTTATCATAACATATATTGTCTGCACGTTATTCAATTATTTGTGATTATATATGCATGGTTTGTGAGCTGTAAGTAAATACAATGATATTCATTCAATAATTCATCTTTATGTGCATTTTATTGTTGCTTTTGTTACCTTATTTACTTGATTTACTATTGTTTGTTTTCTTTATACATATGCATTGCTTGCTTCAAATGATGTACTCTTCTATGCATCAATATACATATATGTGTTTTTTATGTACACATAGATATACTGTACATATCATTCAGGAGTTTGACTGCAATCCAATCGCTCTAGGAAATATACTGCTTTACAATATTCCTAGGTATGGTCTTTAAAGCTACATGTTTCTAATTACTTATATGTTTTGGATTATTGTATTAATAATTTTTAAATCACAATTATGATTTTTTTATACTTTTATGATTTGTGTTGATTGTTTTGTTATGTATTTGTTTGTAGACCCCTGATGCAGGCCGGTAGGACCGAAACACGACTCATGTTGGGTCACTTTTTACTGTTTTTGAATAAAGAGCTTGTTGAGGACACCATCTGAGAGAGGTTGTTTTTCTCTACTTTTTTGCTTGGCGTTGATCTTCAGTGGAGAGGTTACCTTCTGTTGGAGTTAACTTTGGTCGTAAGAAAAACAGGGCCAGCCAGGTAAAGTCAACCAAGTGCTCGTCATGGGGCCCTTTTTTTTCCATTATGGGTCGAGGATGTCCATGTGTTAGGCACATCCAAGTCTCACCTTCGCTAAGCCTCCGACATGCCCCCATGAACTTTCCCTGCAACGGAAAGCAGTTGGGGACGACCAAAATCGGCTTTCGATTATACCGATTTGAACGACCCTGTGAGAAGGATGCCCATCTTCTGATTTGTGTCGAAAGATGGGCGTTCTTCTCTTTCGAAAATGAGCCTGCTATTGTCACTTTAACAGAGGCTTCTGTATCTCTTGTCATCTTTCCACCCACTTTTGAAGACAACAATTTCATCCCTCCATCACAAAGACTTCCTTCCACTAGTTGTTCATATACAGTGCTTCAGGCTTGAATAAACTGGCCAACACCACTCTTCTTCCAACCAGAAGGAATGTTCTCCGAGGACAAGTAGGCATTATATTCTCATATGTGGACGACGTCATCCCTGGATCCTGGTGTGGACACTGCCAAGTGCACTGTCACTTTAAATCTTTGAGACAGTGCCCCCATTGCTCATTCACAGGTGCTTTCCTGCCTGACAGTCAAGTGTAGGACCAGTAATCTATCATTTTTCACGTGGTTGGCTTTTTGATTTCTCCTCAGCGCATCAAACCTTTGCCTTTTTGGTGCCATCAGGACATTTTCTTCTTCATATTCTTCTATTTTCAGTATTAATTTATTCAGTTTTTACATTTTTTCAATTTTTTCAGTTTTCAGCCTTGTGGGGCCTCTGAGCTCTTCTCTTAACTTGGAAGCATTGACAATTTTTAGGTATGCAACTACTCGAGTTCTCGGGCCATAGAGCCTTTTGACCTAGCATCAGCCGTTTCTCCCTGCATGTCAATGAGAATGTCAAATGACTTTAAGAAGTATACTTGATGCAATAGGACTATTTCAGGCACAGACCCCCATAGCTGGTGTATTCAGTGCTTAGGTCCAGAGCACTGGTGCATACAATTTAACCTCTGCCTGTGCATGCAAGTAAGGATCCTTAATGCCCACAGAATCCAGCAAGAAAAACTTTTTTGATTCTGCATTGACATCAGCATCCACATCGAGCATGGCAGGGGATTCAGTACTCAACACAGAACCGGCATCGATATCAGGTGCACTGACGCAACATCAAGAATGTCCGACATCTGACTCGATACTGCATATAAGTAAGGTCCTCGTCATCAGTGCTGCACACATCGAGGGACCTGCAGTGGAAAAAACCTAAGAAGCATTGCCATCGCTTTCATCACTTCAGCAAGAAGGTTTAGTAAACTCCAAGCTTTAGTTTATCTTCTCTACACAAAATTCTTCCCTACCAAAATAGTCCTTTGGACTCATCCTAAGTTCTTGCCCAAAGTGGTGTCATCTTTTCATCGCAAACAAGATATTGTTCTTCCTGTCTTCTTTCCCAAACCACAATCATCCAGCAGAGATATCTTTACATGCTGTTTTTATATTACTTGGATCATACAAAAGATTTCCATCGCTCATCACAGCTTTTCATTTCTTTTCAACCACGTTCCTCAGGTCACTCAGTCTTCAAATATCTATGTGGCTAGTGGATGGTGTAGCATTCTGCTAACATCAAACTGATTTTGATCTCCCTGTTCACATAGGGGCACATTGCGTCAGGGCAATGTCTTCTACAGCTCACCTTTGGGGGCATACACTTAATAGACATTTGTAAAGCAGTGACCTAGCCATCCACACACACATTTACAAACATTACTGCTTGAACAATGCAGCAAGACCTGACAGTAAATTTAGACAAGCTATTCTTCAGAACCTTTTTGCCTGTTTTCTGTAATCCTCTACCCTTTTTCAACTGAGTTGACTATCTCCTCTGTAGCACATGTGATAACCCTCAGTTTGGACGGCACCAACTGCATTATCCTGGCTAGTTACAGAGATAAGATTAAAATCTTCTATCTGTTCAATCTTACGATGTAATATCATTTTATCTTTTACCACCATTGCGGAACAATCTTGTAAGTTTTTTACATCTTCTTTAATTTTATTCACTTGAGTGTTAAATTCCATCTTTATAGCTACTAAGGAATTTGATAAAGTATCAACAGTACTTACTAAGGTCAAAACTTCAGTTGTAGATTTAGCCACTGTATTATCCAACTGCTGGAAAGCTTCCCAGATAGTCTCCAATGTTACCGACTCTGGCTGTTTTAATGGCGTGAGACGCTCAGTCGAAGCACAAAGGCTTCAGACCTCCCAATGGTCCCATATTCTCAATTCCTCGATCCGGAGGACTTCCTCCAACTTCTTTGAGTTCAGGAGGCCTCCACTGAGACATGGGTCCTTCGGAGAGAGGCGGAGGGTTGAGCGCCGGGGGAGAAAGGGTGACATCTAGCCCCAAGTCTCCGGGGTCTCCCCCCCATGGAGCAACAGTGGGGATCTTCCCGGCGTTATGGGTAGGAGCTCTCATTGCGAACCTCTCAATGGATTACTGCTGAGGTGAGGAGGTTCTGGTCATCAAGGGACCGGCCCTAACCGGCCCTTTACGTTTTGTATGAGGCATTAAGTCTGAGGAAAAGTTTTAATTCAGCGCTACCCACGAGAGAGTCGAACAACGATCAGCAGCATGCCGCCATCTTGATACGCCCCCTCCTCTTTTGATACCAATGTCCTTCCTAAGCCTCGGCCTAGGCACAAGGGCTCAAGATCAGATCAACATTATCCTTAAAATCGAACGTGGTACCAGAAGATTGGAGGGTGGGCAATGTAACGCCGATTTTTTAAAAAGGTTCCAGAGGAGATCCGGGAAATTATAGACCGGTGAGTCTGACATCGGTGCTGGGCAAAATGGTAGAGACTATTATAAAGAACAAAATTACAGAGCATATTCAAAAGCATGGATTAATGAGACAAAGTCAACATGGATTTAGTGAAGGGAAATCTTGCCTCACCAATCTATTACATTTCTTTGAAGAGGTGAACAAACATGTGGATAAAGGTGAGCCGGTTGATATTGTGTATCTGGATTTTAAGAAGGCGTTTGACAAAGTACCTCATGAAAGACTCCAGAGGAAATTGGAGAGTCAAGGGATAGGAGATACTGTCCTATTGTGGATTAAAAACTGGTTAAAAGATAGAAAACAGAGAGTAGGGTTAAATGGTCAGTGTTCTCAATGGAGAAGGGTAGTTAGTGGGGTTCCCCAGGGGTCTGTGCTGGGACTGCTGCTTTTTAGCATATTTATAAATGACCTATAGATGGGAGTAACTAGTGACATAATTAAATTTGCTGATGACACAAAGTTATTCATAGTCGTTAAATCGTGGAAGGATTGTGAAAAATTACAAGAAGACTTTATGAGACTGGGAGACTGGACATCTAAATGGCAGATGACGTTTAATGTGAGCAAGTGCAAAGTGATGCATGTGGGAAAGAGGAATCCAAATTATAGCTACGTCATGCAAAGTTCCACATTAGGAGTTACCGACCAAGAAAGGGATCTAGGTGTCGTCGTTGATGATACGTTGAAACCTTCCGCTCAGTGTACTGCTGCGGCTAAGAAAGCCAATAGAATGTTAGGTATTATTAGGAAATGAATGGAAAGCAAATGAGGATGTTATAATGCCTTTGTATCGCTCCATGGTGCGACCGCACCTCGAATATTGTGTTCAATTCTGGTTTCCGCATCTCAAAAAAGATGTGGAGGGGCATAATTGAAAGGAAAGCCCAAACTTTGCTGATGACATCCTCACAAAATTCCTGATGGAGGGGCGGGGAAACCCATATTATCGAAACAAGATGGACGTCCATCTTTTGTTTCGATAATACGGTCGAGGACGCCAAAATCTTGAAATTTAGGTCGTCCTTAGAGATGGTCGTCCCTAGACTTGGTCGTTTCTGATTTTTGGTGATAATGGAAACCGAGGACACCCATCTCAGAAACGACCTTTGGTCGTGCGAGAAGCCAGCATTCGTAGTGCACTGGTCCCCCGGACATGCCAGGACACCAACTGAGCACCCTAGGGGGAACTGCAATGGACTTCATAAATTGCTCCCAGGTACATAGCTCCCTTACCTTGTGTGCTCAGCCCCCCAACCCCCCCCCCAAAAAAAAACCACTACCCACAACTGTACACCACTACCATAGCCCTTATGGGTGAAGGGGGCACCTAGATGTGGGTACAGTGGGTTTCTGGTGGGTTTTGGAGGGCTCACATTTACCACAAGTGTAACAGGTAGGGGGGTTGAGCCTGGGTCCGCCTTCCTGAAGTACACTGCACCCACTAAAACTGCTCCAGGGACCTGCATACTGCTGTGATGGAGCTGAGTATGACATTTGAGGTTGGCATAGAGGCTGGCACAAAATAGTTTTAAAGATTTTTTTTAGGGTGGGAGGCCGTTAGTGACCACTGGGGAAGTAAGGGGAGGTCATCCCCGATTCTCTCCAGTGGTCATCTGGTGAGTTCGGGCACCTTTTTGTGCCTTAGTCGTAAGAAAAACAGGACCAGGTAAAGTCATCCAAGTGCTCACTCATCATGGATGCCCTTTTTTTTCCATTAGGGTCGAGGACGTCCATGTGTTAGGCACGCCTCCGAAATGCCCCCGTGAACTTTGGTCATCCCTGAGACGGAAAGCAGTTGGGGATGTCCAAAATCGGCTTTCGATTATACCGATTTGGGTGACCCTGTGAGAAGGATGCCCATCTTCGAATTTGTGTTGAAAGATGGGCATCCTTCTCTTTTGAAAATGAGCCTGCTAGTGGAATTAGAAAAGGTGCAGAGAAGGGCGACGAAAATGATAAAGGGGAAGGGACGACTTCCCCATGAGGAAAGGCTAAAGCGGCTAGGGCTCTTCAGCTTGGAGAAAAGACGGCTAAGGGGAGACATGATAGAGGTCTATAAAATAATGAGTGGAGTGGAATGGGTAGACGTGAAGCGTCTGTTTATGCTTTCCAAAAATACTAGGACTAGGGGTCATGTGATGAAGCTACAAAGCAGTAAATTTAAAACGACTCGGAAAAATTTTTTCTTCACTCTACATGTAATTAAACTCTGGAATTCGTTGCCAGAGAATGTGGTAAAAGCAGTTAGCTTAGCAGAGTTTTTAAAAAGTTTGGATGGCTTCCTAAAGGAAAAATCCATAGACCATTATTAAATTGGACTTGGGGAAAATCCACTATTTCTGAGATAAACAGCATAAAAGTTTTGTACTTTTTTGGGATCCTGCCAGGTATTTGTGACCTGGATTGGCCACTGTTGGAGACAGAATGTTGGGCTTGATGGATCATTGGTCTGTCCCAGTATGGCAATACTTATGTAACTGTGTGGATGTTTTATTTATATTTCTATTGTGATATATGAACAAATACAACCAAGAATGAAAAGCAAAGCATGCCAAAAATTGTATACAATTATGTAACCACAATAATAGCCATTTGGAAGTATAAACAGTAGAATCCACTTTGTATTGTTAATTGGCATTTCCTATCATGGTTCTAAGGGGATATATCCATGGGACTGTTAGGTGAAGTTTTGCCTTTACTTTGTTTTCAGACTCTGACCCATTGTTGTAGGCATATTATGAGCTTGTGTTGCTATTTTGTTTGATATGTTTTAACATATGAGAGTGGATGATTACACATTTTTATTATATGTGGGATGACCTGTTTGCTTTGACTTATGTCTTTAATCCTCTTGGTCATGGAATCTGCTTGTAAAAGCAGCATATAAATGCCAAATTTAATTAATTCAAATACATAACTCAAAGCAGGTGGATGATAAATCTCATGAGAACAAAAAGGTTGATGCACTTCTGCTTGGGACTTGGGTTCTGTGGAAAATACATTGCCTGCTGCAGGCAAATATAAACAAATTGTACCTTCAGTCTCAGAAAAAGACTGCCGAGAGTTTTTGTGTAGCTTGTCAATCTGATGTTTTAGGCCTGCCTCCACTGTCTGGTGCATAATATATTATCAGCTTCATTAGAGCATATATGAATTTCATTAATCTTGTTTGGACATGCAAAGGCACCTTGTTAGCATCAGCAATATCTGAAACAGAGTAGAATATGCGCATGGTCACAGTATGACATTGATATGAAAAATGGGCAATAAGACATTACTTGCCCACAATTCAGTTGCTGCTCAGTCTCATTTAAATGCCTTTGGAACATGTATACAACCTGGCTACATAAGAAAAAACAGGGGGAAAGGTAGAAGTAAGAAATAAGTTGAAAACCTTTAATTACCTTGAATAATATCAGCAGCTTAGGAAGGTATGGACCATGAACACCTGCTACCTTGAAAGGCAAACATATTCAAATCCCTTGAAAACATTTTTTGATGTCTGTGCTTTGCCTTCTTAATAGATGAACAGCTCTCCTGTTCTTAAAGACCTAACAGTTGATCTTCAGATTTCACAATAACTTGCACTTATTTCGACACTGAATAATCAATCCCTGCAATGATTTCATGGCCTTACAGCATATAACAGTTTTCAGCCCAGGAACACAGAACCACGAGTGAAAGAGTGTAAAATGGACTATATCTGCCCTACATCAGGGCGCTATCTCTGTAGCAGCCACCTGCAGCACGCATCTATACTGATATAAGGGGATCTGCTTTCATGTCTATTCACCGCAGCTGTCCTCTATATTGGACCAGAAGAGTAGCCTAGTGGCCTGTAAACCAAAGAAGCCAGGGTTCAATCCATGCGGTTCTCAATGATGTGCCATGTGATCTTGAAGAAGTTACTCTGATATACTTGCAGTCTCCTTTCAGGTTGGGGATTGCTGGGAAAGTGGGTCCCTGTGGAAAGTCACAAGGGGGGTAGTTGGGGGGTCCCTGGGTAGGGGAAGGCTCAGCCCATGGGAAGTAGCTTTGGAGTGAAATGAAGAAGGACAGTGCACTGAAAGGAAGACTGACAAGGGGGAAGGAGACTAGGAGGAGGTAAAGTTGTGTTTTCCCTGTAGGGGGTCTTTTCTTTGGGGTTTTTGTTCCTTTCTTGTTTTTTGTTTGTAACTGTGGGTCTTTGGTTGCCTGTGGGCCCCTTCCAGGTGGCCCGAGAAAGGAGAAGAGAGATCCCATTTAAAAGAAGTGAATCCATTGGCTAAGGAAAAGGAGAGTTGCTGCTAGGAAAAATAGTAACTGTGTGGGCAGTGGAGAGACCCAGCCCAGGAGCATGGGATAGGAGTCAGGGAGTACCCATCCCGAGGCCAGGGTGGGCCAACGCAAAGGTCACCCTGGGTGGAGGTCAGACCAGGAGGCTCTGAACCTGAAACATACAGAGGGGCACAACCTTTGGAACACTATCTTTGGGGATAGATATGAACTGGAGCTGTACAAAGTGTAAATAATCCTGTTTAAGAGTACCTTATAGAATATACCCTGAGGGGGAGAATATCAGAAGAACAGTTTATTTAAAGATTGAACCATGTAATAGAGAGTTTATGCAGTTGGAATTTTCCTGTGGTTTCAAGCTGAAGAGTAAACTGTTTGCGTTTTAAGCTGTTGACTATGGAGTGGTCATTTTGAACTAGCCAGTGTATTGCTGTCCCCCTATGATAGCCAAATCTAACTGCCAGTCTTACTTCCCACAGGGGTTTTGGACCTTGACATTCAGGGTCCTCGGAGAGAAGAGGGTAATCCCGCCTGCTAACACTTCTTTCCCCAGGTGGAGGCACCGCACACCAAGTGAGTGAGGGTCCGACGGAGTCTGCCCTTGGCGGGGGCTCCAGCCCACTCAGACCACAGGCCCAGAAGCACCCAAGCAAAGGGGCTAATATTTCTATTTTCTGAAGCACAATACTGAAGTAATGTGCACTAACACACACTATTTACCACAGGTCCCATTTTACACAATGGGACCTACTTAAAGTGCATGGTATTACTACTACTACTACTACTTAGTGCACTACTATCTAGCCCTTAGACCATCTTGGGCAGGAACTACCTATATTACCTGATTGTAACTCTCCTTGGCATGCAATAGTAGTGACTTTATTGTTTGCTTTCATCTTTTCTAGACCATAACTCCAATGGTATTCTCTCTTTGGGGTTTTACAAACTGATACATGCTCCATTAACACTACAGTCCTGTCCAAAGACTAGAATGAGTCATCCTTCCTCCTGGTGTATGGGCATCTAGCAATATGGTGACTTCTAGATGCCCAAATGATTGTTGGAGTCCCATTATTCCCCTTCCCTGTATCATGTAATATGAATATTGTCCTTCACATCTGTCTCATTGTACTGCAAGATGGCTTGTTACGTGACTACAAGCTTTTTCTGGCATGCTGATATGGCAGGTGCAGTGTAATCATTTTTGTGTGTGTGCACTATTTATTTATTTATTTATTTATTTATTCTATTACATTTGTACCCCGCACTTTCCCACAAACAGCAGGTTCAATGCGGCTTACATAGTAAATAAAATTACAGAGTATTATATGGAGAATAAAATAACTGATGTAGACATAGTAAAGATAAGGTTTAAGAGTATGTGAATAAACATGGAATGGTAAACAAGGCAAGACAGGCAAAGGAAAGAGAATTGGGAGGGGTATGGTATAAGGAAGAAGGAGGCGAGAGGACTAGGGACAACTATAAGCTATATGCATAAAGTTATTCCAAAACTCCGGGCCTATTCCAATTAAAGGCCTCTGCCTTGTAATCACCTTTTGACAAACCTCAACAGAAGGGACATTGAGCCTTGTCTCAAGATTAGAACACAAAGTTCTGGGGAGCTAAGTAGAAAGAGACTAAATTATGAAGATTGTCAGGGGCTGAACCATATAAACATTAAAAAAAAACACAACAGTGCCTTAAAGTGAACTCTTGCCTGAACTGGCAGCTAGTGCAGCTCAACCAAGAACGGGGTAATATGATCAACAGATCTACCTCCCAAAATTAGCTTAGCTGCAGCATTTTGGACATGTTGTAGATGCTGAATTTGTGAATTAGGCAAGCCCAATAAGACTATATTAAATAATCCAACTAAGTTGTAATCATTGCCTGTAGCATAGTTCTCAACTGTGAAGTATGCAAAAATGGCTTTATTCTTCGAAGCACCTTAAGCTTTATAAAAGCTCTTTAAACTATTTCACTTATATGTTTCTCCATACTCAAAGTTGAGTCTAAGATTATTCCCAGTTAAATCATTGGTCAGGGCTAGCCACTAATTTTCAGCAGCACTTAGTCAGATAAATGCCGCTGAAATTTGTGGTTTGCACCTAATTCAAAGCTAGCTATGTTAGGGACATTCTGGGGGTGGTGTCAGCACTTGAACATAAGAACATAAGCATTGCCATACTGGGAGAGACTGAAGGTCCATCAGGCCCTGCATCCTGTTTCCAACAGTGCCAATCCAGGTTACAAGTATCTGGCAAAATCCCCAAAACAGTGCAATACATTTTATGCTTCTTAATCTAGAAATAAGAAGTGGATTTTCCCCAAGTCCATCTTAATAATGGCTTATGGAATTTTCTTTTAGGAAGTTATCCAAACCTTTTTTAAACCCGGTAAGCTAACTGCTTTTACTACATTCTCTAGTAATGAATTCTAGAGTTTAATTACACGTTGAGTGAAGAAATATTTTCTCCGATTTGTTTTAAATTTACTACTTTGTAGCTTCATTACATGCCCCCTAATGACATTACTATTTTTGGAAAGAATAAACGAACAATTCACATCTACCCATTCCACTCCACTCATTATTTTATAGACCTCTATCATATCTCCCCTCAGCCATCTTTTCTCCAAGTTGAAAAGGCCTAGCTGCTTTAGCCTTTCCTAATAGGGAAGTCATCTAATCCCCTTTATCATTTTTGCCATCCTTCTCTGTACCTTTTCTAATTACACTATATCTTTTTTGAGATGCGGTGACCAGAATTGCATATAGTATTCAAGGTGTAGTCGCACCATGGAGCGATACAAATGCATTATAAAGTCCTCATTTTTGTTTTCCATTCCTTTCCTAATAATACCTAACACACACTGAGCAGAGGATTTCAATGTATCAACGATGACAACTAGATCCCTTTCCTGGTTGGTGACAGCGAATGTGGAATCTTGCATTGTGTATCTATAGTTTGGGTTCCTCTTTCCCACATTCATCACTTTGCACTTGCTTTCATTAAACGTCATCTGCCATTTGGATGCCCAATCTCCCAGTCTTGTAAGGTCCTCTTACAATTTTTCGCAATCCTCTTGCAATTTAACAACTTTGAATAACTTTATGTTGTCAGCAAATTGAATTACTTCACTAGTTATTCCCATCTCTAGATCATTTATAAATATGTTGAAAAGCAGCGGTCCCAGCACAGACCCCTGGGGAACCCCACTATCTACCCTTTTCCATTGAAAATACTGACCATTTAAACCTAATCTCTGTTCTCTATCTTTTAACCAGTTTTTAATCCACAATACCACTACCTCCAATTCCATGACTCTCCAGTTTCCTCAGGAGTCTTTCATGAGGTACTTTGTCAATTGCCTTTTTTAAAATCCTGATACACATTATCAACCAACTCACCTTTATCCACTTGTTTGTTCATCCCTTCAAAGAAATGTAGTAGATCGGTAAGGCAAGATTTCCCTTCACTAAATCCATGTTGGCCTTGTCTCATTAATCCATGCTTTTGAATATGCTCTGTAATTTTGTTCTTGTTAATTCTTCTGCTCTCCCCAACCCAATAGAATGTTCCACACACTCATACTGACATCAGGCTCACAAATCTATAATTTCCCGAATCACCTCTAGAACCTTTTTAAAAAATTGACGTTACATTGGCCACTCTCCAATCTTCCAGTACCATGCTTAATTTTAAAGATAAATTACATATTACCAACAATAGTTCTGCAAGTTCATTTTTCAATTCTATCAGTACTCTGGAATGAATACCATCCAGTCCAGGCAATTTTGCTACTCTTCAATTTATCAGATTGCCCCATTATATCTTCCAGGTTTACAGAGATTTGATTCAGTTTCTCTGACTCATCAGCTTTGAATATCATTTCTGGCAGCGGTATCTCTCCCAAATCTTCCTCGGTAAAGACCGAAGCAAAGAATTCATTTAATCTCTCTGCTATGGCTTTGTCTTCCCTGAGTGCCCCTTTTTCCCCTTGGTCATCTAGCAGTCCAACTGATTCATTGCCCCAGGTACAAATAAGTACCTATATATAATATGTAAGCCGCATTGAACCTGCTATATGAGTGGGAAAGCATGGGGTACAAATGTAACAAAAATAAATAAAATTAATTCTTTTGCCAGCTTTTTGCTTCTAATATACCTAAAAAAGTTTTACTAAAATTTTTTGCTTCCAACATAATCTTTTTTCCAAAGTCTCTCATTGCCTTCCTTATCAGCACTTTGCATTTGACTTGCCATTCCTTATGCTGTTTCTTATTATTTTCAGCTGAATCATTCCATTTTCTGGAGGATTTTCTTTTAGCTCTAAGCCTCCTTCGCCTCACTTTTTAACCATGCCTGCTGTTGTTTGGCCTTCCTTCTCTCTTCTTTTAATACATAGAATATAACTGGTCTGGGCTTCCAGGATGGTATTTTTGAACAGCATCCACTCCTGATGTAAAACTGTGTCTCCTCCTCCAGATACCCTACAGCTTGCCGTTCGGGAATTAGGGCCATGTTTTCAAGGTACAAGCACTAAAGGAGATGATCCCCTAATGTTGCTACAGTGACCTGCACATAAGAATAAAAAACAGGTCACAGGAACAAGAATGTGGGTCGCAGTATGGGGCAGACTGCTCACCTACATCACCATTGAACTCTGTAGCCATCTGTTCACTATCTGGTCCTTCTCCAAAACCAATGCTGCCACCAGATATCTGGTCTGAGGGAAAGTTGGGGCCAATGGGGCTGCGTGGTCCGTGACATAAGCATTGGCATGCTGGTCCCCAAATCCAGCTGCAAGCTGGAGGGTGGACCCTGGGTCCCATCACAGGTATCCTTTGACAAAGATCCTAGGTATATAGTTGCCCTACTGGGCCCAGGAATGGGGCCATCTGTACTGATGTGGGCCACAATTTGCCTACTTGAAGAATTTCCCTGTCTGTTCCTTACAGCTTGCATCAAGAGACCAGCCCCCATAACTCCCCACCCTACAGTCTTACACCCTTTTGACACATGGCATAGAGCTCCTCAAAGTAACCCATCTGGTACCAACCAGAAGATGTGCAAAGGCAGTGCCTAGACTCTAGTTTACTCTCTAGTCTACATGCTTCCTTACCTACAACTAACATGGCTGAGGGCTTGGGAAGATATGCAAACAGCTGTTTCCTATATACACATTTACAGCAATGGTGGACATTAGAGGGGAAGAAAGGGAAATCAACTATATACAACTATGGGGGATACATATATGGGGAGGGAAAGGTACTGTTATACACGTCTGTTTTTTCACAATAGCAACCAGTCAGGTAGTAACCAGCAAGTGAGCCTACCCATAAGAGAGAATAGACTTTACTCTGTGTTCAGCAGGCCAGGGGAATAGTGTGGGCACCAACCAGGATCTGCCTGCATGGGATGAAGAGCAGGAGCCTCCCCCTCAGGTAGAATGTGCAGATGGCCCTGGAGAGGGTGACGGGCCCCAGCTCTGGCCCAAATGAACAAGAGGGGCAGGAAAGGAATAAGGTGAAAATCTGCTTAAAGGCTGGATATCAGGGGCCATGTCCCAACAATTCCACAGGGAATACCAGTTGTAGGTAATTCCAGGACATTCAGAGCAGCACATATCCCCCTAGTCCGATTACTTCAGTTTTAAAACAATAAATAGGTACTGTCACAGTCCTACCATGAGCGCTTCGGGTCCAGAGCACTTCTTTACTCCTGGGCCACAAACCATATTTGAGTTGCAGACCAAAGACTTTGCATTGGATAGAGTCAAGGTGGCCTATATCATTTCCCTCCTTACTGGTCCTGCGCTGGCCTGGGCCTCTCCTATCTGGGAAAGAAAGGACCCCATGCTGTATTACCTGGCAGAGTTCCTGACTCACTTTCGCATGATTTTTGAGGAGCCTGGTAAGGCCATGTCAGCAGCTATGGAATATTTAAACCTACAACAGGGTTCCCAGATCATTGGAGAGTATGCCATTTGCTTCCGTACCCTTGCGGCAGAACTCGGGTGGAATGAAGAAAGCCTAGCCACTGTGTTTTGGCAAGGGTTGTCCTCCTCGATTAAAAATGAACATGCTGGGCATGAACACCCCATGAGTCTTGATGACTTAATTCTCTAATGCCCATGAGTAGATATTCATTTCCATGAACGAGCCCTGGAGCATCAGGCCAGTTGCAGACCCATTCAGTTTGTCTCTACGTTCCTAAGTAGACCCACAGCATCCTCTGTACAATCTCCTCCTTCTAGGAATACCAAGGAACCCATGCAAGTGGATCCGATGGGGCTTCAGAAAAAGAAAAGGATAAGGGCACAGAATTTGTGCTTATATTGCAGTGAGAAAGGACACTATGCCAGCTGATGCCCTAGGAAGCTGAGAAACTTGCAGGTCTGATCCTGGCTGTGGATACAGGACTATGAGCACAACCTCCCCCCACTCAACTTCTGGTTTCATTCACCACTGATGTGGAACCCAAATTTTTCACTGAAGCATTAATAGACTCCGGAGTGGGTGGTAACTTTATTGATGGGGCCTTGGGTCACCATTACCACATCCCCACACAGAAGCTACCTCGGTCTATTCAGGTATCTTTAGTCTATGGGTGCATCCAGGGGGTGCTTGAGGTCAAAACGCTCCTGCTCTGTATTTGGGTTGGGATACTAAATAGAGAAGCTATATGCCTATATTTTATACAGTCCACCATGAACCCCATCATCCTAGGTCTCCCCTGTTTACAATGATATAACCCCACTGGACACAAAGCCAATTAACTGCTTGAGGTGAACCCTGTAGGAGATGCTGTTTGGATTCAGTTGTGCCTCCCAGACCACTGGCTCTCCATGCACTAGAGGTTGGGCACTCCTTACCCCGAGCCTATCAGGAATTTGCAAGCCCCCTAGTCCTTGAATGCCTGGCTAAGCACGGATTCCACCACCAGGGAATGATGAGACAACTGAGGCTTGTCAAAACCTGGGGAGCTCTGGATCTTATACATAGTGTCTATCATATTGGGCAGGACAGGGACCGACAGAAGGGACTCCCAGTTCTTCACCTGAACATCTTTCAGGATCCGGTGAAGAAGGACCATCACAGCCTCTCTAGGAGGAGATTCGTAGTCCAGGACCTCAAACATCTTAGCCCTGGGCTCGTCCTCCATCTCAATGAATGAGAATGGCAATAAGACAATGAATCTGTATGGTCTAGGAGATTTATTGAACAGCACTACAACTTGACTCACAACTTGATTCAGCCCAGCTGTGTTTCGGCCCAGTGGCCTGCCTCAGGAGTCTATACATAAAAACATTAATGAATATAATGAATAAAAAGTAATGTGTAATAAATAAATTACATGACATTATAAAAACTTAAAAAGTAAATTGACACAGAAAAAAGAAGAAATAAAGCCAACGTTAAGATTACATTAGCCAGCAAATAAATAATGAAGATAAAAGTGTAAAAACATTATACATTAGAATCATAATGTCAACATATAAAGGTAAAATATCAAATTGGTAATAAGAGAATAAAAAACATTATACATTTTGATAGCTTATGAACATGTGGTCTTTAAAAAATATCAAATACATATGTCATCTGACAATGAAATACATTAAATTAGACTACATTAAAAGTAAAAAGACAAAATGCACCCTAATACAAACAATAAAAATGTACCTTCCTGTGTTGTGTAGATAGGTCTGCCTGTGTCTCTTGTTATGATGAAGTGTATCAAATCCTGTCTAAGGATAAAAGTACTGAATAAAAAAATCCTGTTTTGAAGTGAACTGTTGAAAACAATGGTGTTCAAAATAACTATGTTGTGCCCTCAAAAGACAGAGCAATACAAAAAGATGACTGGTTGTGTAAAAAGAAATGCCATATAAATGGACTGAGTGCCAACATCCCAGAATGTGGCATAGAATCAGAAAACATTTACTGAATACTAGGGCCACATGCATTACCTTCTCAAAAATTTGAGAAAAAGAAAAAGTGTAAAGCAGAATTGCAACTCTAATTGGTGGTATAAATCGTGACACTCATACTAACAGTGATATCACTTGCCTTATTCTAATGAAACACTGCTAGAATTGTGTATTAATCAAAACCAAAGTGCTCAGTTGAACATAAACTAAAACATAAAAATGTAAATAATGAATAAAGCAAAATGATGAAACCAGTCATTGACTCAATTACAGCTATTTCATGTTTTTATTTTTCGGTATTTGCAGTGAGCGTGTGGCACTATTAGTAGCACTTCCCGCCCTTTTTTGTGTACTACAATAGTAAGTTTACACTGTGATTTATTATATCTTTTACATTTTTATGCAAATTTGATGTTTTACCTTTATATGTTGTTGACTTTGTGATTCTAATGTATTTTTTTACGCTTTTATCTTATTCATTATTTATTTGCTGATTAATGCAATCTTAACATTGGCTTTATTTCTTCTTTTTTCTGTGTCAATTTACTTTTAAATTTTTATAATGTCATATAATTTATTACATATAACTTTTTATTCATTATTTTTATTATTACGTTCATTATATTCATTTAGGTTACTTTGATGTTTTTATGTATAGACTCCTGAGGCAGGCCACTGGGCCGAAACACATCTGTGTCAAGTTGTGAGTCAAATTGTAGTGCTGTTCAATAAATCTTCTTGACCATACAGCATCATGGTCTCATTGCGTCACCTTCGCTGTCTCCCAAGTGTGATTTTCTCTGCGAGGTCTTTGTTCTTCTGTAAAAACATCTATGGTCCAGCACAAGCATTTATGTCGCTATTTCTTAACTTAAATATTTATCTGCCTGTGTTGATCCATCGATATTTTAGACAAAATTATAAAATGGATACTCCTGGTGTACATAACTGGTGCATAAATGTGCATTTCTCAATGTATTTTAGAACAGGGTCTACATTGGCAGATGCTGTTCTAAAATACTAGCAGACTTGAGACATCCCAATTTGGATTTGGTTACGCTGATGACTCCCAGATCTACCTTTCCACACCAGAAATCTCAGCAGGAATCCAGACCAAAGTACCAGCCTGCCTGTATGACACTGCTGCCTGGATGTCTCACCACCATCTGAAACTAAACATGACCAAGACTGAGCTTCTTATCTTTCCCCCTAAACCAACCTCTCCTTTTCCCCCATTCTATATTTCTGTGGATAACACTCTCATCCTCCCTGTCTCATCAGCTCGTAACCTTGGGGTCATCTTCGACTCCTCTCTCTCTCCTTCTCTACACATATTCAGTAGACTGCTAAAACCTGTTGTTTCTTTCTCTATATCACCAAAATTCGCCCTTTCCTTTCTGAGCACACTACCAGAACCCACATCCACACTCTTATCACCTCTCGCTTAGACTATTGCAACTTGCTTTTCACAGGTCTCCCACTTAGCCATCTCTCTCCTCTTCAATCTGTTCAAAATTCTGCTGCACGACTAATATTCCGCCAGGGTCGTTATGCTCATATTGCTCCCTATCCGTTTCCGCATACAGTTCAAACTCCTCTTATTGATTTATAAGTGCATTCACTCTGCAGCTCCTCAGTACCTCTCCACTCTCATTTCTTCCTACACTTCTCCCTGGGAACTCTGTTCACTGGGTAAATCTCTCTTACCTGCAACCTTCTCCTCCACCACTAACTCCAGACTCCGTTCCTTTTATCTTGCTGCACCATATGCCTGGAATAGACTTCTTGAGCCGGTACGTCAAGATCCATCTCTGGCCGTCTTCAAATCTAAGCTAAAAGCCCACCTTTTTGATGCTGCTTTTAACTTCTAACCCTTATTCACTTGTTCAGAACCCTTATTTTTCACCCTCACTTTAATATTCCCTTATCTCTTATTTGTCCTGTTTGTCTGTCCTAATTAGATTGTAAGCTCTGTCGAGCAGGGACTGTCTCTTCATGTTCAAGTGTACAGTGCTGCGTAAATCTAGTAGTGCTATAGAAATGATAAGTAGTAGTAGTAGTAGTTTCATTGGTATTATGCTGACATTGTGTTATATCTACATTATTTGAATGCAGTGCAGTTAAATATGTATATTTTTGTTATATTTGGCCATTTTTACTATTGTTATACTGTTAACAAAATTGTTTTATGTTAAACTGTACCTGCTGTATACCAACTTCGGTGAATCTCTTTATAAAGGCAGTTAATAAATCCCAATAAATAAATACAAATAGATTAAGGTGATATGTCTACATTTATACTAAGGTACTTAGAAAACTCCAATATTATGTATGATTGCAAGTTTGTTTGAAATGTTATCGGCTTCTGTTTGGTTGAGTTTTATTTTTTTTTCACTTTCTGGTCACATTACTGCGATAATTTATTTGTATGTTGTAAAGGGGGGGTCCGTTTCCTCCTCTTGGGTGGAGCCGGCAAGCCTGCGCGGCTCCCAGGGTTCCAGGACAGAATACTGCTGATACTGGGACTCAGGGCCAAAGTATGTTATTATCAAGGCAATCTCATACCAAAAAATCATAATATATTCTTCAAAACAAAAAGGTACAGCCCTCTTAACATAGTCTTCAAAAGAAAAAGGTAGTCCTCATAACATAATCTTCAAAAGGAAAAAGGTATAGTCTAGGTCTCAAAATCCCTCAGCAAACGCTCAGCTCCTCAAGACCTCAGGACTTCTATTAGGGCATTAGCTTTCCCTTTCCCCTCCTTCAGAAGGGTCTAATAAGAGTTCAGCATACTTCCAATATAGCACAACAGTTCAGAACAAATCTTCAGGGACAGTCTTTGCACATCAAACTTAATACCACAAATCACCTGCCTTTTCACAGCACAGAGGGAACCCTGTAAGGAGCAGGGTTGGCAGTTTCTCCCGCCTCTCAGCACCACGCCCGGTTTGGCCTCCTCCACTGCCTTCAAGTGCTAGGCAGGGCAACCTTTGAATTATCCCACTCCATGGTAGCTGGCTCCTCTCCCTTGGGCAGCTCTAGTGGCAGGCTACTTCCTTCCTCCACATACTCCATGGAATCTCTCTCTCCACTCGCCTCCCCTCTCTCCTGGTGACCGAGAGCCTCCAGGAAATCTGCTCCTCTCTTCTCACAGCTGGGGGGAATTATATACTGATGGTGACGCCAGGGAAACTGGGCTTCATCCTTCCCTCGCCCTCTAATGGAGGAGTAACAGGCTCCCCCTGCCTTGAGCCATTGCTCCCCCTGCTGGGACTGGGAATCCATTCCATCTTTTTAGGACTACCCTCATCCTTGCAAGGACTTCTGGGACCCATAGTTCTGGGCTCAACTGCTTCACTGGGGAGTCTCTGGGGCTTGCCTTGTCACAATGTGTAAAAATGTATCAGTACCCAAGAAAAATGCAATACTGCACAGCCTGTACTTTAGACTGGCTGTAAAGCCATTAAACCCAGCCAACGGAAAATTCAGTGTTTAGGACAGTGTTTTTGATCATGATACTTGACCATAATTTTTATGGACAAACCTCATGGAGTGCTGAGCTCCACTTCTTTTCCTCCACTGGATGGAGAACTGAAATCTTTGCTGGCACTCCCTGTGACTTTAAGTAAATCATATCATCTCTCTGAGCCCTGCACCTACCCAGTTATAATGGAGACGTTAATAATGACTACTTTTCCTTTTCAAAAGCTTTCATGTACTCTAGGTACCAGAAATATACTGGAGATCATCCACCCCAGGACTTCCTGAAATTGTATGTGATAAAGCACCTTGGGATTCTGTCTGGATCAAATGTGTTACATAAATCTAGTTATTATCAAACTCAAGTAATCAGCATTTTTCCTTTGGGAGACTGGGTTGTGTTGGTGCATCTTTATTATTATTAATCAATCATAGTGGAATCTGATAAACATGAAGAAGAAAGAAATATATACTGAACCATGAAAGTGCAGGCACTCTTACAGTTTTAAGAGCGCTTGGGCTCAGGTTAGTGGAGTATATCATTCAAATGAACCCATGACAGATTTCGTTAATACAAATCAGTGGCTCCTGCCCCTGCCAGGCCTGGCTGCAGTAATGGAGAGTCTCCCATTATACTGATGTTCTGTGGCTGCTGGTAGTATTGCAGGCTCTGATTTATCCATTATACTGACACATTCTTGAAACTCCTGGTACTGCATTCTCTCACCAGGCACATACATTAATATGATAGATACGCACATACATACACTAATACAACAGGTGCACTAGAACACTTGGAGGTCGCAGAGGTATTATTGGGGGGAAGGAGTTGTACAGCAGAGTACCCCTATCATTTGGGTGGATACACCTGTGCCCCTGCTATCAAGGGCACAAAAAAATCTCTCATCTTTATGACATATGAAACTCCAATAAATTAAACAAAGAAATCAAAGAAGAAATGGTAGTATAATGAGTTTCTATATATGACTCAGTTCCATCGTTTATTGCCAAGGTGCAGAGACTTGGCTACTTTTTGATAGACAGTACTGGCAGTGTTTAGGAATATATTATTTTGTTCCTCTCTCTGAGCTGTATTTATTAGGAATTCTTGTCATTGGCACAACATGAGAAAAAGCCTTTACTAAATGTGACCCTCAGGGATCTTAGTTTCATTAATAGAGTTTTAAAGGTTATCAGAACATCAGCGTGTTGTGCAATTCTCATTTTACTGTAAACAGAGCATTGCTAAAATTCAGGGCAGTGAAGCAATGATCAATGTTCATAGTCTATACTGGCATTTTATGTATATGAACAAATTCCTACTTAAATGTATTGCACAAGTGTAATGAAACAAGTGAATATGTCAATAGTGTACTACCCAGAAATTGCAGCCAATGTTGGTGTAAATAAAAAGCACAGTAAATGACACTGCTTTCATAATTTTTTGATATATGTTTACACTGAAACAGTGGCTCTGAATACAACGGTCAGTTCAGTTTTTAGAATATCCACAATGAATATGCATGAGATACATTTGAATGCTATGTCACCACTTTATGCCAATGTATCTCATTTAAATTCATTGTGGATATCCTGAAAATCTATATGACTGAGTGTATCCTGACAGCTAGGCTTAGGACTACTGTGATGTGGAGGAGTGGCCTAGTGGTTAGGGTGGTGGACTTTGGTCCTGAGGAACTGAGTTCGATTCCCAGCACAGGCAGCTCCTTGTGACTCTGGGCAAGTCACTTAACCCTCCATTGCCTGCCGCATTGAGCCTGCCATGAGTGGGAAAGCGCGGGGTACAAATGTAACAAAACAAAATTGCAAGAAAACCAGATATATAATGCATCTTTCCTGCAGACACGGTGATTCTATAAAAGGGTGCCTATTTTTAGGCACCAATAAGTCACCTTTTCTTTACAGAATACTAACATACCATAAACATAAAGGCATACCATAAACATCCATCTTAAATACTAAATAATAAGACTTTACACGATCTAGACAAAACCGAAATCTTATCACTTGATTGATTAACCTCTTTGCTATTAATGAACAACCACTAACACTTTAATCCTTATGTCGAATATGATCTCCACAGTCGATGATCTAATGTATGTTACAACCTAATTTAATATTCAGGAACCTCGAAGACACTAACTCAAGCAATGTACGAGAATGCAAGGACTTCTTCCAACTATGGGAGATCCACTGGCCAAACATGCAACCTACCCATAACAAAGGACACACACTAGATATTATCACCCACAAACTCTCATCAGAACCTAACCTCACACTTATAGATACAAAATGGACAGCCACGCCATGGTCCGATCACTACAAAGCAAACCTTTCTCTCCGCTGGAGAACAAAAAAGGCACAACAAAAACAAGAGCAAAAAACATATACTACAAGAGGCAAAGTAGACCCACTAACATTCTGGCAACAATTCTATACCGAAGACTGGACAACACCTACAGACTCGCCCCAATTTCTCCAAGAATGGGACAACAGATACAGAACAGTACTAGACAACATAGCTCCACTTCAAACCAGAACCTCACACAGAAAAAACTCAATACCATGGTTTAATGAAGAACTGAAAGAACTAAAAACACAGATTAGAAGATTAGAAAGAGCATGGAGCAAGAAAAAAGATGAACACACACTCAAAGACTGGAAACAGATATGGAGAAAATACAAATACACCATCAGACAAACCAAAAGAACGTACTACAAAACCATACTAGGACCAAACTACAAGGATACACATAAACTCTTCTCACTCATAAACAAACTCCTAAATACTACTCCAGTTACCTCTAATAATACAGACACCCCATCCGCAACCAATCTTGCAAACTACTTCAATGAAAAAATTATTAAGCTCCGACTCAGGATACCTACCAACATCACTGACTACACAAGCATTCTTGAATGTCTAGACTCAAAACCTGGGGAATGCCCAGCAGATCGATCATGGACCAACTTTGACACGATATCGGCAGATGAAATCTCACAATGACTCAGAAAATACGCCAAGTCACAATGCAAACTAGATATTTGCCCTACTAGCCTAATAAGATCCACCCCCAAACAAGAACTGAAAGAACTAAAAACACAGATTAGAAGATTAGAAAGAGCATGGAGCAAGAAAAAAGATGAACACACACTCAAAGACTGGAAACAGATATGGAGAAAATACAAATACACCATCAGACAAACCAAAAGAACGTACTATAAAACCATACTAGGACCAAACTACAAGGATACACATAAACTCTTCTCACTCATAAACAAACTCCTAAATACTACTCCAGTTACCTCTAATAATACAGACACCCCATCCGCAACCAATCTTGCAAACTACTTCAATGAAAAAATTATTAAGCTCCGACTCAGGATACCTACCAACATCACTGACTACACAAGCATTCTTGAATGTCTAGACTCAAAACCTGGGGAATGCCCAGCAGATCGATCATGGACCAACTTTGACACGATATCGGCAGATGAAATCTCACAATGACTCAGAAAATACGCCAAGTCACAATGCAAACTAGATATTTGCCCTACTAGCCTAATAAGATCCACCCCCAAACAATTCAAAAAAGACCTCGCAAATCATGTAAACCATAGGCTTCAAAATGGTCTCTTTCCCATGGACAAAGGAAACATCCTACTCACTCCACTGCCAAAAGATAATAAGAAAAGTACAATGGATCTAACCAATTATCGCCCAGTAGCATCTATTCCACTCATAACCAAACTCATGGAGGGCATAGTAACGAAACAACTCACTGAATACCTAAACAAACATTCAATTCTACATGAGTCTCAATCAGGATTTCAGTCAAATCACAGCACCGAAACTGTACTAGTGTCCACAATGAACTCATTCAAACAAGCAATAGCAACTGGCAACAACATACACCTCCTACAATTCGACATGTCTAGTGCCTTCAACATGGTTAATCATGGAATACTGTTATATATACCAGAATACTTCGGAGTGGGAGGTACAGTTCTCAAATGGCTCAAAGGATTCCTGACCACAAGGTCATACCAAGTTACAATGAACATGGACATATCACCCCCATGGATGTGGAGTTCCCCAAGGATCCCCCCTCTCATCAACTCTCTTCAACCTAATGATGATACCTTTAGCCAAACTTCTAGCCAATCAAAACCTCAACCCCTACATATATGCAGACGATGTCACGATTTACATCCCGTTCAAACATGATCTTAACGAAATTACCAACGAAATCAACCAAAGTCTCCAAATCATGCACTCCTGGGCGGATGCATTCCAGCTAAAACTCAACGCAGAAAAAACACAATGTCTTGTACTCACTCCTCAACACAAGACAAACAATTACTCTACCATAACCACACCATACTGTTCTCTTCCCGTCTCACAAAATCTGAAAATTCTTGGAGTTACCATTGATCAAAACCTCACACTCAACACCCACGTGAAGAATACAACGAAAAAGATGTTCCACTCCATGTGGAAACTCAAAAGAGTAAAACCTTTCTTCCCGAGATACATCTTCCGTACCCTGGTACAGTCAATGGTCATAAGTCATCTGGATTACTGCAACGCACTGTACGCTGGCTGCAAAGAACAGACTATCAAAAACTCCAAACAGCCCAGAATACCGCAGCCAGACTCATATTTGGAAAAACTAAATATGAAAGTGCAAAACCCCTAAGAGAGAAACTTCACTGGCTCCCACTCAAGGAACACATTACGTTCAAGATCTGCTCAATTCTGATGGTATTTTAGAAATGACCCTATAGGAACCTTTCCTAAAATACCTGCAAATATGCACGGGTATGTGCTGGCATGTGCAGCAGGAGCAGCCATTTTACAAATAAACATGTTGAAAAAAGCAAATGGCATGGGGGTAAAGGCAAGTGGAAGTGGCAATTTTGCAACTTCCATATGTAGGTGACACTACTTCCAAGTGTAGCTGTCCCATTTTACAAACCTACATGTGTGCCACCAATTAAGTAGTGAGGCCACAACTGTAACTTGGTTTCATTTTAGAGATAGAAATGAACTACATTGGCTTAAGGAGAATGATTCCTTTAATTCCCTATGTAAATCCCTGGCTGAAATGAGCACTTTTAAAAACCTCTATGTGCATTTGAGCTTGTGTAAAACTCAAAATATTTTTCCCCTATAGATGCATATTCCCTTTGTAACATGGGGAATACATGTATAGATTTTAATCCCACCTAAACTATGCCTAAACAATGTCTCCTTCAAATTTATACATGGTGTGGATCTCCATACATAAACAGGAGCTTTCTGAAATCGATATTGACATGTGTCCAAAATACGTGAAAATTTTGTTATTTACAAGTGAATAACATCCATAGTCTTGTATTTAACATATTCATCTTCAGCACCCCAGGTTCTCTGTATTGCCACACTGGGACAGACCAAAGGTCCATCAAGCCCAGCATCCTGTTTCCAAAAGTGGCCAATCCAGATCACAAAAACCTGTCAAGATCCCAAAAACGTTCAATACATTTTGTGCTGCTTATCCCAGAAATAAGCAGCAGATTTTCCCCAAGTCAATTTAATAATGGTCTATGGACTTTTCCTTTAGGAAGCCATCCAGACCTTTTTTAAACCCTGCTAAGCTAACCGCCTTTACCACATTCTCTGGCAACGAATTCTAGAGTTTAATTACACGTTGAGTGAAGAAAACCTTTTCTCCGATTCATATTAGATTTACTGCTTTGTAGCTTCATCGCATGCCCCCTAGTCCTAGTATTTTGGAAAGAGTAAACAAATTATTTTATAGACCTCTATCATATCTCCCCTTAGCCATCTTTTCTCCAAGCTGAAGAGCCCTAGACACTTCAGCCTTTCCTCATAGGGAAGTCATCCCATCCCCTTTATCATTTTTGTTGCCCTTCTCTGTACCTTTTCTAATTCCACTATATCTTTTTTGAGATGTGGCAACCAGAATTAATGCCAATAATTGATTTTTATCACCTAATCAGCCAATTAGTTTATGCATGTGATCCATGCCCAAAATTGCACATCCAGCTTTGGCCAACCTATACAGAACCCTGCAGACACCGTGCAACTCTTCTGTACCACATATTTATTAAAACCAACATACAGCCAAATGGAGTAAATGTTTAAATTTCAAGATCAAAAAGACAATATAATTTCACTGTTATGCTTCCAGACTCTACCCACTTTTCTGATGGCTCCTTGAGTGGTAAAGAGTGCCCTGCAAACTAGGGTTAACTGCGAAGTTTGATTTTTAAAACTGATTACCCATACTCACCTTTTTAAATGTGAACCCTTTTTAAATGTGAACTGCAAGGTAATGCTCACTAAGGAGAAATTAGGTCCTACCTGCTAATTTACTTTCCTTTAGCACCTCCAGACCAGCCCAGCATGACTGGTGGGTTGTGCACACCTGCCAGCAGGTGGAGACTGAGAACATTGAAACTTGAGAGCCAATAAGAGCCCGCTCCTTCAAGCCTCAGTATATCAGTAACAAAGCCAGAAAAAAAGAAAGAAACTGAGCACCTGTGCACCGCTGGACTGTACAGTCACAAACATTGACAGTGCAAACGCACACTGGCTATATATACGCTCCTATAGAGACACATAGAAATGGTGTCTCTCTTTTCTTTTTTTTTTAATTCTTCCATTAGAAAAATAAAATGTTTCCACAAAGACAAATATGTTATGTCCAATAAAAAAGGTATCATCTTATTTTATTTTCCTTGTTTTATTTTGTTTGATTTCTATTGATTACCTTAAAGAGTGGACTAACATGGCTACCACACCTCTCTACACAAAGACAAATACAAAGTACCAACTCCTAAAAATTCCGTCATCAGAAAAAAACCCAACAACTGCAAAGGGAGGGAGCTGGGCCAGTCCGGAGGGACTAAAGGAAAGTAAATTAGTAGGTAGAACCTAATTTCTCCTTCCTTATTGTCCCTCCGGACAAGTCCAGCATGATAGGTAGGAAGTACCAAAGCAGTCACTTAAGGGAGGGACCGAAACTGCCCCGCTGACAGGACCCTTCGACCAAACACTGCGCCCTGACACACTTGTACATCCACTCTGTAATGTCGAACAAAGGAATGCGGAGAAGACCAGGTAGCCGCTTTGCAAATGTCTACCGAAGAGACCAAAGATATTCCGTCCAGAACGCAGCTTAACCTCTAGTAGAATGAGCCTTAATGCCATCTGGAATACACTTACATTTGAGAATATAAGCTGAAGCAATGACTTCCTTAATACACCTGGCTAGAATAGCCTTAAACGCCACCAAACCCTTGCGTCCACCCCCTAGAAAATGAAGAGATGGTCCGACCCCCGAAACTCTTCAGTCCACTTGACATACTGATGCTGAACACTCCGAAAATCGAGCTTACGTAACCAACGCTTATCCGCCGATCCTGTGGAAGACCCCAGGGACGGCAAAACTATGGACTGATTAACATGAAAGGAAGTCAAAACCTTCAGTAGAAAGGAAGGCACCAGCTACAAAACCACATGATCCTCCAAAAACTCCATGAAGGAGATCTTCAGGAAACAGCTTGTAATTCGGACACGTGTCTCGCTGATGAAATGGCTATCAAGAAGACCAATTTTAGGGTAAGATTCTAAATTGAAATATAAGACAGCGGCTTTAAAAGGAGGACACTGAGAGGACTAAATTAAGATTCCAAGATGGAAAAGCAGAAAGCAGAGGGGGGCTAAAGAGATTGACACCTCTCAGAAACCGAACCACAACAGGATGACTAGCCAAGGACTTTCCCTTAAGTCGTCTTCAGAAACAAGACAACGCAGCTATCTGAACCTTCAGAGAAGCCAAGGCCAAGCCCTTTTGTAAACCATTATGAAGAAACTCCAAGACTTGCAGAACAGAAGCATACAGAGAAGAGATCTGATTTGATATTAGCCTTGGAGTAAGTATCCAACATGTTAGCATTTAACTTTCAAAAAGAAGAATATGATAAAATGAGAAGAACGGTGAAAAAAAACTTAGAGGAGCGGCTGCGAAGGTCAAAAATTTACATCAGGTGTGGATGCTGTTCATAAATACCATCCTGGAAGCCCAGGCCAAATATATTTTGTGTATTAAAAAAGGAGGGAGGAAGACCAAATGACAGCCAGCATGATTAAAAAGTGAGGTGAAGGAAGCTATTAGAGCTAAAAGAAAATCCTTCAGAAAATGGAAGAAGGAACCGACTGAAAATAACAAGAAACAGCATAAGGAATGTAAAGTCAAATGCAAAGTGCTGATAAGGAAGGCAAAGAGGGACTTTGAAAAAAAGATTGTGTTAGAGGCAAAAACACATAGTAAGAATTTTTTTTAGATATATTAAAAACAAGAAGCCAGCAAAAGAATCGTTTAGACCGCTAGATGACCGAGGGGTAAAAGGGGCGATCAGGGAAGACAAAGCCATAGCAGAGAGATTAAATTAATTCTTTACTTGGGTCTTCACCGAGGAAGATTTGGGAGAGATACCAGTGCCAGAAATGGTACTCAAAGCTGACGAGTCGGAGAAACTGAATGAAATCTCTATAAACCTGGAGGATGTAATGGGACAATTTGACAAATTGAAGAGTAGCAAATCTCCTGGATCGGATGGTATTCATCCCAGAGTACTGATAGAATCGAAAAATGAACTGGCGGAACTATTGTTAGTAATATGTAAATTAACTTTAAAAAATTGAGCGTGGTACCGGAAGATTGGAGGGTAGGCCATGTAACGCCGACATTTTAAAAATGTTCCAGAGAGGATCTCGGAAATTATAGACCAGTGAGCCTGACGTCGGTGCCAGGCAAAATGGTAGAGACTATTATAAAGAACAAAATTACAGAGCATATTCAAAAGCATGGATTAATGAGACAAAGCCAGCGTTGTCCGATACTCTGACTGCCTTGCCCTCTATGAGGCTGGAAAACTGAAGCAAATTGCTCTGGTCTCCAACAGACTGATGGAAAGTGAGACCTCCTCCACTGATCAGCACCCTTGAGCTAGCTGACCCATACAGTGGGCTCCCCAGCCCGAGAGACTGGCATCTGTGGTCACATCCGTCCAACAAGGAGGGTCCAGCCTTACTCTCTTGGACAAGTTGTTACTGTTGAGTCACCACCATAGATCCCGTTGAACTACCGCTGGTAGAGGCAGTTTGACCCCCCCAAGGAATCTGTATGAGGCAACCAACAGGAAAGAAGAGACCGCTGGAGACTGAGCATGTGAGCCCTGGCCCACTGCACCACTTCTATTGCCACCGCCATAAACCCCAGGACCTGAATATAATCCCAAGCACAGGGGGCCAATCAACTTACAAGATCTCTACATGAGACTGCAACTTGATGATACATGCCAACGGAAGATACACACATCCTTTCAATGTGTCAAACATGACCCCCAAACATTCCAAGGTCTGAGTCGGCACAAACGGCTCTTGAACAGATTGATCACCCAGCCTAAAGACTCCAAGAACTGCACTACCTGTGCTGTCACCTGGCAACCTTCCTGATACAACTCTGCATGAATCAACAGTCATCTAGGTAAGGATGAAACAGAAAGCCTTGCTTGTGAAGCGCCGCCGCTACCACTACCATAATCTTGGTAAATGTCCTTGGGGCCGTCGTGAGACCGAAGGGCATCGCACAAACCTGAAAATGAAGACCGAGGACTGCAAAACGAAGGAAATGCTGATGTGCTTGCTTTATGGGATTATGCATATAGGCTTCTGTCAAGTCTAGGGCTGTGAGATATTCTCCAGAACGCACGGCCAAATAACCGATTTTAAGGTTTCCATGCAGAAAGGTAATACCCGAAGCGCTCGATTGACCTGCTCGAGATCTAGAATGGGACAAAAGGAACCCTCCTTCTTTGGAACAACAAAGTAAATGGAGTACCTGCCTGTGTCTTGTTCTTGATCCAGAACTGAACAAACTGCCCATGAGATGACCAGCCTTTTGAAGGTTTTTCTGACCGCTAGCATCTTTCCTCAAGAACAAGGAGATTCTAAAAAGGCATCTGGAAGAGAGTGAGCAAACTCCATTGCGTACCCATCCCAAATAATCTCAAGGACCCACTGGTCCGAAGTGATTTGGGCCCACCTCCCCAAGAAATCCTTTAACCTGGAACCTACCGGAACTGGAGGTTGGGCCCGTACATCTTCACTGTGTAGGACGACTTTGAGCTGGAGAGGAAAACCCCCCATCTTGACCTCCATGCCGTCCCCCACGAAAGGACTGTGTATGCTTATAGTAAGGAGACCTTTGGAAAGTAGCTCCTCTGCCAACATGAAAACACCTAGAGTCATGTCCTCGTCCCCGAAAGGTCGACCCGCCCTGATTAAAGGGTTTCAGCCGATCCTCAGGAAGACGAGGTACTTTAGAATCCCCCAAACTCTTGACCAACTTGTCTAACTCATCACCAAACAGCAAGGAACCCCTGAAAGAGAATTTACTCAATTTTGACTTCAAAGCCGCATCCGAAGACCAACCACGAAGCCTAGGGCCATGGATTTTGCTGACGCCCATAGTAAGTCTTAAAGAGTGTCCGACAAAAAGCCGACCCCATCTCAATCTTGGCTACTTCCTGATCCACTACGAATCCCTGTCCAACACTCTTTCTAACCATCGAAAGCACGCCCAAGCTACCAAAGCCCTGAAAATGGCCGCCTGTACTGCCAAGGCTGAGACATCAAAGCAATGCTTTAACAGGTGTAAATTTGGCAGTCTTGAGTGTGCCTGAGAGCCGTTCCTCTATCTACTGGCACCCTTCTCCTCCATCGCTAACTCCAGACTCCGCTCCTTCTATCTCACCGCACCTTATGCTTGGAATAGGCTTCCTGAGCCATTACGTCTAGCTCCATCCCTGGCTGCCTTCAAATCCGGGCTAAAGGCCTACCTGTTTGATGCTGCTTTCAACTCCTGACTTGTAACTTTTATCTTATCCTTTGTGTCCTTCTGTCTGTCCTTCCCTTATCCTTTTTGGTCCTGTCTGTTTGTCCTGATTTAGATTGTAAGCTCTTTTGAGCAGGGACTGTCTTCTTCATGTTCAATTGTAAAGTGCTGCGTACGACTGGTAGCGCTATAGAAGTGATTTATAGTAGTAGTAGTATTCTTCTTAGTCACTGCCGAAACCACAGCGTCTACTACCGGAGGCTTAAGCCAGTCTTTGTCCCGCTCTGGCACAGGATAAAGACAAATCATGGAGCGTGCTAACTTGAACAGAGTGTCCGAGGTATCCCACTGTGCTTGGACAATATCCTGAATGTCCTGATGCACAGGAAATGATCTGCCTGACTTGCGGACCACCTTAATAATGGGTCAACTTTGAGCTGCTCCGTAGCCTCTAGGACCTCATCAAAATTCAAAGTGCTACCAATGCAATAAGGTCTGGTGTATATATATATATAAGAAAGGCCTAACACATTTTCCACCATTATTTATAGAATATTCCTCTTTCTTAGATCATGAACACGGTGACACTGAAGGCTTCAAGATTTTCTTTTTCTTTTGATCAATAAATTGTCTTAATTGCTCTGGCAAGAAGAAAACATATTTTGTTCCCATATATTTAATGTTACATTTGCAGGGGTAATTTAAATTAAATAGTGCTCCTAGAGCTATAGTTTCAGTCCTTAAAGCCAAAAAAGCTTTTCTTCTCTCTTGTGTTTGTTTAGTGACGTCAGGGAATACCCATATTTTTCCTCCATAAAATAATGTCTGAATAATACTTTTTTAAAAACTTTTTATTTTCAATCGTGATCAACAGAGTACATAGCATGTGTATTAGTAAATGGGCCTTAAGTTGCATACCTGAAGCAATAGAAGATTAGCCTGCTTATTTTCGAAAGGAGAAAAACGCCCATGTTCGGGAGATGAGCGTCCGTTTCCCGTGGGCGGCCAAATCGGTATAATCGAAAGCCGATTTTGGTCGTCTTCAACTGCACTCCGTCGCGGGAACGAATAAAGTTGACGGGGGCGTGTCGGAGGCATGGTGAAGGCGGGACTGGGGTGTGGTTATCGGCTGAGCAGAGATGAGCGCGCTCAGCCAATAATGGAAAAAAGAAAGGCGTTTTTAGCGAGAATTTAGGACACTTTTTTGGACACTTTTTTTCTCACGAACAGGTCCCAAAAAAGTGCCCTAAATGACCAGATGACCACCGGAGGGAATCGGGAATCACCTCCCCTGACTCCCCCAGTGGTCACTAACCCCCTCCCACCAAAAAAAATGCCACTTGCGAAAACCTTATTTCCCAGCCTCTATGCCACCCTCAAATTCCATACCCACCTCCATGACAGCAGAATGTGTTCGATCCTCTCACAGCCTTTCCCTGGGTCAGATGTGGCTCTCGGGTGCACTGCAGGGTCACATCAGCATTGCATTGTGGTGGGTGTAGGGTATTGGGCTCTTTGATTTCACTAGCTTGAGTTACAGTCTCACGATGTTGGTAGTTGGTAGGCTCTTCTCCCATGGTGCTTTTCCCTCTGCTTACTGGGTCAGAGTGTGCCCTGTTTTGTTTCCGGTAGTCCACGAGGTAGTGGCCATTTTTGTAAGTCCGTTTTAGATCCCTTTTGTGTGTTAACCACGTTACAGAACTTAGTTCTTACCTTGAATGTTGCTGAAAGAGGGCATTGTACACCATTCTGCCAGCTCTGAGCTACTGCTAATCTTAGTACCAGGGAGACTCGTTGCCAGTGGGGCACAACCTCTGAGCTGCAGTTAATTGTGAGTAAACGCGGTTATTGAAATAAAGGACGTTTTCAGCGAGATTAGTCTTATGGTGTGAACTGCTGTGCCAAGGTTATACAGCAGCAACAAGTCCTGTCCCTGGAGCACTTTTAGTGGGTAATGCAGTGCACTTCAGGCAGGCGGACCCAGGCCCATTCCCCCCTACCTGTACCACTTGTGGTGGTAAATGGGAGCCCTCTACCCCCCCCCAAAACCCACTGTGCCCCCCTTTACCATTAAGTGCTATGGTAATGGTGTTGAGTTGTGGGGAGTGGGTATTGGGGGGGATTTGGGGGTCTCAGCACCTGGGAGGTAATGTAATGTTTTTTCCTATTTTTTAAGTGCCCCCTAGGGTGCCCGGTTGGTGTCCTGGCATGTGAGGGGGACCAGTGCACTACGAATCCTGGCCCATCCCACAACCCAAAGCCTTGGATTTGGTCGTTTTTGAGCTGGGACGCTTCGGTTTCAATTATCGCTGAAAAACGAAAATGCCCAGCTCAAACAAACGCCCACATCTCAAAAACACCCACATCCAATGCATTTGCCTGCCACAAACCGTATGTTCGAAACTAAAGATAAACGTCCTTTTTTTTCTAAAATACGATTCGGCCCACCCCTTCACGGACCCGTTCTCGGAGATGGACGTTCTTACACATGGGTGTTTGCATTTGATTATGCCCCTCCACGTGACCTGCCCAAGGTCACAAGGCATATTAGAGGGAGAAGTAGGATGTGAAAACCGGCTTCCTTGATTCTATGTTCATTGAACTTCAATACACCATACACAATGTTTAGGTGATGGAAGAGGGGTTTATTTTCACTTTTAGAGGCAGATATATGAAGATGTGATAGTATCAGTCATATTTTGTGATTTAATTAATCTGTAATAATAGCTCATTTTAATCCTGTGGAAATTACTTTTTACCAAAATATGTTATTTTGTGCATTCACATAAATACAACTGCAAATTATCTATACCTCCATGAAAAGTAATGTTCTTAGAATAATGGCTCTCTATTAAAATTTACCTGTTTTTTCATGCTATTTAGCTATACGAATATGGGTGATGAGCAGATTTACATAATTATACACCCCTTTGCCTAGTTTTGCAAGACTTTGCAATGAATTTCACAACAGATAATAAAGCATTTTAAAAATGGCAAATGGAATGTTCAAATTTTTGCAAACAGAATTGCATTTATTTGCCTTTTTTTTCTGCAACGTACCATACACCTTATTACTTCAGCTTCCAGGTATGTAAGTTTCACCTTCATTCTGTCCTGCCTGTGTAAAAATTCTATGATATGAGCTACACTAATAGGACTGAAGAGGATCATGTTGGACCAGAAAGTCAGGTTGAACAACAATAGTGTACTACAGGAGAAGGTATAAAACCAAGTTTTCCTGGTTATTGGTTTGGTGAATTAACAAAATGTACTGACCCATGGGAAAAAGATACGATCCACCCAAAAAAGAAGGGAAAGGGGATGAGATTTGATGCACTGCCTTTCTGTGGATACAATCAAAGCAGTTTACATATTATATAAAGGTACTTATTTTGTACCTGGGGCAATGGACTTGTCCCTGCAGGGTCAATTCCCACTGCAGCTCCTTGTGACATGTCCTGAGTCACAAGGAGCTGCAGTGGGAATTGAACCCAGTTCTCAGTCCACTGCACAGCAACTAGGCTCCTCCTCCACTCCCTGGAATATCACCTTGCAGTTCTCACCCATGTTGACAAACAATCAATATTCCTCTAAGATTGGCCCTATGACTAGGCAGACTAGCAGCAAAACTGCTGTCAATGTGAGCAACACAGGACCTTAAGCACTTACGCACAGTCAAGGCCTGATATGGTCCACCCCTTCTGACAGGAAGTTTGCATCAGAGAGAGATGCAGGAATTGAATACATGGAGGTGCTGATGGGCCTTGCACCTCACATGCTGGTTTTGGAGCTCCAGAACAGCCCAGCAGAGATAAGGGGCAGTGGCTGCAGCAGGAGCAGACAAAGGGAAGAAGCAGGCTGGAAAGGAATAGGGAAGGAAGGAGAGATGCTTGACATGGGGGGGGGGGGAGAGAGGAAGGAGAGATATCAGACACTAGGGGGGAGGGAGGACAAAAGGGAATATGCTGGTCACCCAAGAGGCAATAGGGAATGAAAGAGAAAATACTGGTCACCTGAGGGACTGAAGGGAAGGGAGATGCAGGACACCTAGGAGGGGCTAGGAAAAGGAATAGGATGCACTGAACACTTTGGGAAGGAACTAGGGAAGGGGATAGGAGACACTAGACACCTGAAGGGCTAGGGAAAGGAAGGGAAGGAGATTCTTGCAGAGCCAGAGAGGGGGCACATGGATGGGAAGGAGAGATGCTAAAACACTTGGGAAAGAAGATAGGCAAAGCAAGGAGAGATACTGAACACCTGTGGAAGTGGTCAGAAAAGGCAATATGCTAGTCACTTAGGAAGCTAGAGAAGGGAAACTGCGCTTACTAAAGTCTCCAATGACCTATTACTGGCTAAATCCAGAGGTCAATATTCCATCCTCATTCTTCTTGATCTTTCCGCTGCTTTTGACACTGTCGATCACAGCATACTTCTCGATACCCTGTCCTCACTTGGATTCCAGGGCTCTGTCCTTTCCTGGTTCTCTTCCTACCTCTCCCTCCGCACCTTTAGTGTTCACTCTGGTGGATCCTCTTCTACTTCTATCCCTCTGCCTGTCGGCGTACCTCAGGGTTCTGTTCTTGGTCCCTCCTCTTTTCTATCTACACTTCTTCCCTTGGTTCATTAATCTCATCCCATGGCTTTTCCTACCATCTCTGCTGATGACTCCCAAATCTACCTTTCTACCCCTGATATCTCACCTTGCATCCAAACCAAAGTTTCAGCGTGCTTGTCTGACATTGCTGTCTGGATGTCTCAACGTCACCTGAAATTAAATATGACCAAAACCGAGCTTCTCATTCCCCCCCCCCAAACCCACCTCCCCACTCCCCCTGTTTTCTATTTCTGTTGATGGCTCTCTCATTCTCTCTGTCTCCTCAGCTCGAAACCTTGGGGTTATCTTTGACTCTTCTCTCTCCTTCTCTGCTCATATCCAGCAGATCGCCAAGATCTGTCGTTTCTTTCTTTACAACATCCGTAAAATCCGCCCCTTTCTTTCTGAGCACTCTACCAAAACCCTCATCCACACTTGTCACCTCTCGTTTGGACTACTGCAATTTACTTCTTGCTGGCCTCCCACTTAGTCACCTCTCCCCTCTCCAGTCGGTTCAAAACTCTGCTGCCCGTCTCGTCTTCCGCCAGGGTTGCTTTACTGATACTACCCCTCTCCTCAAGTCGCTTCACTGGCTCCCTATCCATTTTCGCATCCTGTTCAAACTTCTTCTACTAACCTATAAATGTACTCACTCTGCTGCTCCCCAGTATCTCTCCACACTCGTCCTTCCCTACACCCCTTCCCGTGCACTCCGTTCCATGAATAAATCCTTCTTATCTGTTCCCTTCTCCGCTACTGCCAACTCCAGACTTCGCTCCTTCTGTCTTGCTGCGCCCTATGCCTGGAATAGACTTCCTGAGCCCCTACGTCTTGCCATATCCTTGACCATCTTCAAATCTAGATTGAAAGCCCACCTCTTTAACATTGCTTTTGACTCGTAACCACTTGTATCCACTAGCCTCCACCTACCATCCTCTCCTCTTTCCTCTACACATTAACTGATTTGTTTGCTTTATTTTTTGTCTACTAGATTGTAAGCTCTTTGAGCAGGGACTGTCTTTCTTCTATGTTTGTGCAGCACTGCGTATGCTTTGTAGCGCTATAGAAATGCTAAATAGTAGTAGTAGTAGTAGTAGACTGCTTTAACAAAAAGGCTTTGTATATAGCCAAAACGAACTCTGGAGTGAATCCCCCTTCAGGAACCCCTCCCTGAGTTCCTTCAAACTCTCCTGAAGCTGAGACTGTCCGGCGCGAGGGCTTCACTGCAACCTACCGCGCATCTGGTGCCCAATCCAAAATGGCAGACGTTCCCGCCAAAACCTGACCCAAAATGCTGCCAACCGCTGGCTCAGTTCCTACACCTGGAACTGCCATGGCCAACAAAGACTTCATCCCTGCTCCTCCCAAAAATGACGGTACTGCCAGATCCTGGCAGTACAAATCTTACAAACACCCATGGCAATAAGACCATGCCGCTGACAGACAGAACAGCATTTTAATTTCTCAGCCACCGCCGGATCACAGACAATAAAGTTCAAATAGGGGAGCGTTGGTCTCTTTGCTTTATTTGGATTTTTTTTTAAACTGTGCTCTGTGCAGACAAAGTCTGGCTTCTCTAAATAATTTTTTTTTTTTAAAGTGGCTGCTCCCCACAGCACTGCAACACCCTTCCCCTGAAGAGGTGGAGGCTGACAAAAGAGCTCAGTAGTAACCCATAGCTCTGGGAGAGATAAGGGAGGAGGGATCTGGCCACCCGAGTTTACACCCCCGAGGTATTACAGAACCCCTGTGGGCCTCAGCCTCTGCCAACCAAAAGGCACCCAAACGGTGCACAGAGAAATTAAAGAGAAGTAAACCATCTTTTTTTTTAAGACAGAAAAAACAGAATAGAAAGAATAAGAATGAAGGGCTCACCATGTCTTTCACCTGCTGGAGACTGAGACTTGGAGGAGCTGAGCTGGGTTCTTATTGGCTCTCAAGTTTCAATCTTCTGAGTCTCAATCTGCTGGAAGGCGTGCACAACCCACCAGTCTTGCTAGGCTGGTCCAGAGAGATGATAAGGAAAGAGTCCTGATTAACAGACACTTTACAGTTTCGATTTTTGAGAACAGATGAAAACCAGTCAAACACCCTATCCAATATGCCAATTTGGCTTAACCTACACAACAGAAGGTCGTGGTCGACCACATTGAACACAGCAGACAAGTCTAACTGCATTAGTACAGCCTTTGTCAACTAAAGACTTTAACTCCGATACATGAGATAAGAGACACGTCTCAGTGCTGTGATATTTTCTGAAACCAGATTGGTGACCCAATATGTCAAAGGAGTCCAAATATTCTTGAACTTGTATCCCTTCAATTGACTCTGAAAGTTTTGCCTAAAAGGGGATGTTAGCAACAGACCTATAATTTGAGCAATCAGAAGGTGATTTAATTTTATCCTTGATTATAGGAAGAAGAACAATGGAACTGGAACTAAAAGGATAATAAACTAACCGGAACATTAGATTAATCAAAAATAATAGCCAAATAATGCCTTCTGTTGGAAGATGTTTCATCATTGATGCTGGATATGAATCCAACTCACAACAGGTCGAAATAGTCCTAGCCAGCTGATCTGAGCTATGTGAGTCAGCCATAGAGTGATGTCTTGGATGCCCCAAAACATGTGGAAGTTCTCCTCTATTTTGTCTCGAAAGGCCTCATCATAATTGACAACGCAAAATGGAGAGGTACTTTGGATCCATAACAAACCACAAGCCAGAACAGATCCCAGATGAAAGTCACACAGCAAGTTTTTATTAAAGGAAAACCCAAAGGCTGCATCAGGGGTAGTACTATCAGGGACTAAAAGCAAACTCTCCCCTATTAGCCAGAATATAACCAAACAACAAAATCTACTTCAGACTGGCAACATTTCCACCTCAAAAGCAAAGAGGTGGAAATGCTGCCACTCTGAAGATTTTGCTGGTTTGCTGTTTAGTTATATTGTGGCTAATAGGGGAGAGTTTCCTTTTAGTCCCTATTAGAATTACCCCTGATTCAGCCTTTGGGTGAAACGTGGCCACATCGGGTTTTCTTTCAATACAAAATTGCTGTTTGACTCATCTGGGATCTGTAACAGGGGATATGAGACAAAGCCCCCTCTTACCATAATTATAACAACTTGAACGAAAACTTTTAGTTAACAAAATATTTATTGATATAAAACATAGGCCGCAGCTTCATATTATAGGTGGTTACAATATGTTACCTGAGCAATAAATCATTAAACATTGAACCAAATACCTTGCCCTGCCACAACAGAAAAAGCAAGGAGAAATTAGGCCTTACCTGCTAATTCGCTTTCCTTTAGTCCCTCCGGACTGGCCCAGAATGTGACTGATGGGTTGTGCACACCTTCCAGTAGGTGGAGACTGAGAAAAAAACTGTGACTCTAGAGAGAGCCAATAAGAGCCCTTGCCAGCCAGAGAAAGATCCAGTAACCAAGTACCAAAGCAGAAAGAAGACAAAGAACTGTCTTTGCATCCGAAAGCCTGAGCAGCTACAGGCACCTTGCCAACACAGGGTACGTGCCACAGAAAAAATAGTGTTCCCATAACCACAGAAATATGGCTTGAACTGAGAGACTTGAAATGTCTTCTAATTCTGTTATTCATTATATATATATATTTTTTTTTGTAAGAAACCGTAAACAAGCAACACATCTCCAAAGAAATAACCATGAACTACCACCAAATAAAACTGAATATCTGATGGGAGGGATCTGGGCCGGTCCAGAGGGACTAAAGGAAAGCAAATTAGCAGGTAAGGCCTAATTTCTCCTTCCTTAGCGTCCCTCCGGACCGGCTCAGAATGTGACTGATGGGAAGTAACAAAGCAGTAAGATCATGGGAGGGACCCTAGCAGCTCCACTGTCAAAACCTGCGCCCCGAAACCAGCTTGCTGACGTCCGAATACATCCAAACGATAATGCTTCGAAAAGGAATGCAAACAAGACCAAGTTGCCACACTACGAATGTCCTCAGGAGGCATGAGACACCGCTCTGCCCACGAAGTTGCTTGTCCTCCGGTAGAATGCGCCTCAACGCTCTCCGGAATGGATTTTCCAGAAAGAAGGTAAGCTGAAGCAATAATTTCCTTAAGCCATCGGGAAATAGTGGGCTTAGAAGCCATAAGGCCCTTGTGCAAACCGCCCAGCAAAATAAACAACTGATCGGAATGATGCAAACCATCGGTAGACTTGACGTAATGCTTCAGAACCCTCTTGACATCCAAACATTTCAGGCGACGCTGCTCCTCCATTCCAGAGGAATAACTTAGCACAGACAGTACCACCGGCTGAGAAACATGAAAATGAGACAACACCTTAGGCGGAAATGAGGGGACTGGATGCAGGACCACCCGATCCAAGCTGAACTCCAAGAATGGTGATCTACAAGAAAGAGAAGTGGAATGACGCCTACACCGCAGCCTGGCAGAAATGACTCCCACCGAGAAACCTCTCTTAACTAACCTCACCCGCTCAAGAGCCAAGCCATAAGACAAAATCGACCGGGGTCTGGATGAAGGACCGTTTCCTGCACTAATAACCCTGGAAGGACTGCGAACCTAAGAGGGGAACCGGCCAACAGATTTCGAAGATCAGCATACCAGGGACTGAGAGGCCAATCCGGGGCTATCAAAATTAATGTACCCCTGAGCTATTATATTTTAGATCATATGACCTAAAAAGAGACCGTGGCGGGAACACATACAGGAGACCCCCGGCCATGGTTGAAGCAGCGCCTCGATTCCCTGGACCCTGGGGGTCTCTTTGGCGACTGAAGTATGCCGGCACTTTTGCGTTGACCGCTGAGACAAACAGATCCACTGACAGGAGTCCCCCATGAAGCACGAGACTCTGAAATGCAATGTCGCCTAGAGTCCACTCCCTGGTATTCAGAGTGGACCGACTGAGAAAGTCCGCCTGCACGTGTTCCACCCCTGCCATAAGGGCCGCCGACAGGTCTAGCAGATGACTCTCCACCCAGATTAGAAGAAGAGCGGACTCTAGCTCCAACTGAAGACTTTTGTTCCTTCTTGGCAAAGGAGATAGACCACCGCCGTGGCATTCTCAGTCATGATGCGGACTGACCTGCCTTCCAGGAATGGACAAAAGGCTCAAAGCGCCAAGCGTATTGTCCTTGTCTCTAAGAGGTTGATGGTGCTATTTGCCTCCTCCGGAACCCAGAGACCTTCAGCAAATTGTCTCAGACAATGTGCTCCCCAGCCCATCAGACTGACATCCGTCATAACCATTGGCCACTGTGGAGCATCCATCGGCCTTCTCCAGGCAAGATGAAGATAAGGAGGTACTGAGAGGGCTGTAAATCGACTTTCAACAGGGTTTACTATGTAACTGAGGACCAGTGGCGTTCCTAGGGGGGCTAATACCCGAGGCAGATCGCCGATGCGCCCCGCCCCCTGGGTGCAGTGCCCCCCGGAACAGCGTGATGCCCCCCCCGGCGAAAGAACCCCCGATCCCCCGGTGAAAGAACCCCCCTGGGTGCACGCTGCTGGGGGGGGGGGGGGGTGCCGCGCGCCTGCCGGCTCTTCGTTTTCATGCTCCCTCTGCCCCAGAACAGGAAGTAACCTGTTCCGGGGCAAAGGGAGAATGAAAACGAAGAGCCGACAGGCGAGCGGCACCCCCCCAGCAGCGTGCACCCGGGGTGGACCGCCCCCACCGCCCCCCCCTTGGTATGCCACTGCTGAGGACAGAAGAAAAAAACTGGGCAACTGGAGAAATACCTTGTAGCCTCTTCAGGAGTGACTTAGCAATGACCAACCAATCATCCAGGTAAAGGTGAACTAGAATACTCTCCAACTTGAAAGTTTCAGCCACTACTACCATGAAGTTGGAGAAAGGTCGATGTCAGACCTTTGAGTTCTTATACCACCAAGTACAGCGCTACCAAGCCCGGTACTTGGACCAGGTTCTGCTTAGCGACCGGACAACCCCTGGGTTTCACCTGCGCTGACCGCCATTCCCCAGAGGTTGAGCCCCTAGGTGCGGGCGGCCTGCAGGGCTTATGAGATGGAGCAGGAAGCGGGGAGATGAATGTGACAGCCAGACGGGCAGCAGTCAAGACAGTGATCCAGGTACAGACAGAGTCAGTAGGCAGGCAGCAGGTCAAGAGAGTAATCCAGGTACAGGCAGAGTCAGTAGGCAGGCAGCAGACATGAGAGTAATGCAGGTACAGGCAGAGTCAAGAGGCAGACAGCAGACACAAAAGTAAACCAGGTACAGCTACCAGAGGTACCATGACAACCGTTGAAGGATGAGAAGCTTGTGGAAAACAGCCCTGACAGCTTCCGCTTTGAGACACGGATGACAGGGAGACTCCAGGAGAGTATCTGGCAACTTCCTCGCAAACTCAAATGCACTTTGCTTCTGTCTTCTTCAAACCAGCAGAGCTGATAAAACAAAGCTGGAATCACTAATGAAAGGAAAGACTAGTGAGAAGGGAGTGTCAACAGGATTAAGCATTACAGGCATAGGCGCCGACTCCGTGGATGCTGTGGGTGCTCGAGCACCCCCAATATTTTCACCCGCCCAGGCAGAGACGGGGGGCGCCGACCTCTGAAGGGCACCGCCGCCGCTTACCCTTCCGATGCGACGTCGCAGCAGCAGCTGCCCAGCATCAGTCAAAGCGCTGCCCGCTAGCCTTCCCTTCCCTTCGCTCGTCGTTCCCTCTCAGTGTCCCGCCTTCTTCTGACATCATTTCCGCGAGGGCGGGACACTAAGAGGGAATGACGAACGAGCGAAGGGAAGGCTAGGGGGCAGCGCTTTCACTGACGCTGCGTCTGCGCAGGCTCAGCTGCTGTGAGTCTGCGACAGAGGTAAATTTAAACAATTTATTTAGAGAAGATGAGCAACTGGGCAGGTAGATTTTTATGGCTTAGGAATTATTTTGCAGATATCACTTTTGAGACTTGTCTTAGTAAACTTCCTTGTAGAGGCAAATCATTTTTTGGAGAGGATTTAGAGAAGCTAGTTAAATCATTGTCTGAATCTAAGATGCCTTGGCTTCTGGAAAATAGGTCTATCTAGATTTATGACAAGAGGTTTTTCTGGTAGAAGTTGCTTCAGAGAGTGTAAACGTTTTTAGGCTGGGAAGAATCAGTGGTACACTGGGTAGCCATTTTCCTTTCAGATGCCAGTCCTTTTCATGGCAGTCATAGAGGGGGTCAACCGAGGAACTTCAGAGATTTCCAGAAATCTGCAGTGAAGGTTTGAATAGACTTCCTGAGCCCCTACGTCTTGCCCCGTCCTTGACCATCTTTAAATCTAGATTGAAAGCCCACCTCTTTAACATTGCTTTTGACTTGTAACCACTAGCTTCCACCTACCCTCCTCTCCTCTTTCCTCAATACATTAATTGATTTGCTTGCTTTATTTTTGTCTATTAGATTGTAAGCTCTTTGAGGAGGGACTGTCTTTCTTCTATGTTTGTGCAGCACTGCGTACGCTTTGTAGCGCTATAAAAATGCTAAATAGTAGTAGTAGTGGACATGGGAGCGGGAGGGCAGAGGGGAGAGAAGCATTGATCGATCATTGATGGGTGGGAGGGCAGGGCAGGGCCCAGGGAGAGAGGAGAAATTGCTGTACAGGGAGGGGAGGGAGGAGAATTGTTTAATATGGATGGATGGAGGTGGACAGGGGACAGAGCATCGATGGACATGGATAGGAGGGCAGGGCCCAGGGAGAGTGGAGAAATTGCTGGACATGGATGGAGGGGAGGGAAGAGAGAGGACGGAGATGAGATGAGGGAAAAGGAAGAGAGGAGAAAAACTGCACATGGATGGAGAAAATAGGCAGAAGCTGGATCCATTGGACAGTCAAGTCTGCGGAGGACCCAGCTTTTACTTATGGATATAGAGCAAGAAATGAAAAAGAAAGAAGGAAAGTAAAGAAATAAATGGAAAGGAAGCCCTGGAAACGGAGTTAAGAGGACAGATAGCAGCAGAATCAGATACTGGGCCAGCATGATCAGAAAAACAAAGTCACCAGACAACAAAGGTAGAAAAAAAATAATTTTATTTTCATTTTAGTGTTTGGAATATGTCCACTTTGAGAATTTACATCTGCTACATCTGCTGTCTTATTTTGCAATGTATAGCAATGTGTTTCTTTCTGTTTGTCTGGTATTGTGCTGCACGCAGGGTGTAACTTCTTAGGATTTCAGGTTAATTTTTGAAGAATTTGAAGAGGGGCTATCTCTGTTCTGCATGTGTGACTACAAGGCCAAGTGTCTGAATAGGGATCTGTTTGTTAGATTCTGAGATTTTGCTAACACATTGTTTTTCAGAGTTGGCAAGACTGTCTGTTCTCATAAGTCATGGTCTGTATGCTAATTTGGTCTGTATGCTAATGGAGCTGTAACAGCTTACAGAAATTATTTATAATGAAAACAAGAAAAACCACAAGTTATTTTTCTTCTATACAGGTGTAATATTTTCAATGACGCCATGGCTGGTAAAAGGGGTGTGACTACTGTAGGGGCGGAACCATAGTGATCCCACCCCTGGGTGGGTAGGGGTGCAGACTAATAGGCTGCAGGAGGGCGCCAGAAACCCTAGGACCGGCTCTGCACCCGCCGGAAGTTGGAAGTTCCCTTCCCAGCCAGCCCACCTGCCCGGTGCCCGCCCTCTTCTCCCTCAGTTCTCCGCCGGTCCGTCCTCGCCTTCCTGCATGCCGCCCAGAATTTTAAAACTCATCTTACCTCGGGGTCCCGGCGGCAGCAGTGAAAGGCGAGCAGGCTAGGTGCTTCAGCCTTCCCTTCTCTCTCAGCTCTGGTCCTGCTCTCATTTTCTGTTTCCGCAAGGGCGTGACCAGAGCTGAGAGAGAAGGGCAAGGCTGATGCACCGAGCCTGCTCGCCTTTCACTGCTGCCGCCGGGACCCCGAGGTAAGATGAGTTTTAAAATTCTGGGCGGCATGCAGGAAGGCGAGGACGGATCGGCGGAGGACTGTTGTGGGAGAAGAGGTCATACTGGGGTTGGGACTGGAACTCGGAGGAGGGGGGGCCTGGAACTTGGAGGAGAGGGAGGGGGGCAGGGAGGGGGCGGGGGAATGCACCACCTGTTAAAAAAAAATTCAGCACCCCCAATCATTTTGAAAAGTTGGTTCCTATGATTACAGGAGAGAGCCCTTGGCTGGTTTATATGAAGACTATGGAGAATCCAAAGGGCTTTGAAAGTCAGTGACATGCAGGAAGGAAGAAGAATTGCAAATCCAAAAGAAAGAAGGGAAAAACTGTGATAACATTTATGGAAATAGTGCTAACTATGGCCTTGTCCCAGCGCTATAGACTTATGCCTAGAGCGTGCCACATGCAAGCGTGTGAAAGGTGCTTCAACTGACATTTTCCAAAAGAAAATATGCCAAATTATGGGAGGGAGCACGGGGAGGCCATGGACATGGCTTGAGAATGGCAAAGACATAGCAAACTCGGGAATCCATATAAAGTTATATACATGGTAAAAAGAGAGGAGAGGAAAAGCCCAACGGGCAGTGCAGCAAGCTGAGAACCCGGGGAACTGGGCTAGACCCTCACTGCAAACCGCTACACCCAGAGAAAAAGAGATTTTTTTTGACCTAAGAACTGGTACGAGAGTGGGTTTGCACTAGTAAGCCTATCATAAATGTGCCTACCTGCCATGCTGAGCACCAAACTCACCCTAGACTGAAGGACCAAGGCACAGAATTGCCCCTTTTGTGGCATTCTATATTTTGAGTCCGAGAGACTGAATTTCCATAACAGCCATGCATGAACAGCCTGCTTTGAGTGGGAAAGCGCGGGATACAAATGTAATAATAATAAATAATAAATAAAGATATGGAAGCTGCCTACAGAAGGAACTTCTCCCGGTAGCCGACCATTCTGAATCAAAACCATGGACTCAGTGTTCCCAGAAAATTATTTAATCTGCGAACAATTAACACCTCATAAAAAAGGCATAACAGGGTCTTTACCAAAATAACAGGGTGTGAATCAGACACAGGGTCACCCACCAGGTCCGAGAGAAACATGGCACACACAGAATAAAGAATAAAAACCCTCAGCAGTAGAACAAAATAAAGCAGAGGGAGCAGGGATAATATGGCTAGTACAGCAGCCAAACAATTTCAGCAGGACAAAAAAATACATGCCTATAATATGTATAGCGCTGCCCACATCCCATAACGCTATAGAAATAATTAGTAATATGGAATTCATCCCTCCAGATGGTACTACTGGAGAAAATAAGGGCTGAGAAGAAAAACTCCCAACAATGCAACCGTGAAAGAAACCGGCCACTCTGCCTCGACAGGACCTTCTGTAATAATGGCGGTATTTCCCACCTAAACTGAAACCGCAGCTGTCAGAGCTTCCCCAGCGGCAAGAGGAAAAACGCGCAACATTTCAAAGAGAACTGGCCAATTGGCAGAGCGACAAGTCAACTAAAAGCTGCCGAAAATATATATATTTTTTAAACTAGAAAGAAATGTGACTGTCTCTGCCAAATTCAGAGTCTCTTCCCCCAAAGAGTCTGAGCCACTGCAGTACCCACACAGTGAGCAAGCCAAGAGCAGGGAGGACTGGAGGGAGGGACTGCAATCGGCACCGCAGGCGGGGATGCATCGAGCGAGGAGGGAGACAAGATGGCGGTGGTTCCCACCGAAATCAGAGCCGCCGACGGAGCTGAGCCTGCCGCTACAGAAACAGCCGAAATGGACCATCCCCCCGCCATTGCTGAGGACAAAGACGATGTTCCTACTCCATCCCCCGAAGAAGCTTCCACAGCGGTGCAGAATCTACAGGCACCGTTAGAACTAACACTCCGCTGCTGACAGACTAAACAGTGGCGGAGTTTCTCGGCTATCACTATTTATTTATTTATTTATGTTTCTTTAAAGCAGTACATACAGTCCAGCACAGCAGAGGCAAACCGCAGGGAAAATCAAAATGTGAGCTGTAATGGCCTGATACTGCAAGGAAGCAAAAAAAATCAGAGCTCTGACCTTAGGATTTTTTTTTTCACTTATGGCTGCCTCTCCCTGCCTCTAAGGCTCTTCCCCTGAAGAGCCTGAAGAAGCTGATAATGTACAGAATAGACTGATTGTACAGAAAAATTAACTGAGCTATAATTTTTTTTTTTAATGCAGAATCAGTGTGGCTGTCTCTCCTGGCTTTCAGGACACCCTTCCTGAGAAGGGGCTGAGGCAGTGCCAATAAAATTTCAGCCACTCTAAGGTAGCAGCACTAAATCAAATATTTGGGAGGACTTTTTAAACAAAGCTCAGAAACAATATCAGGGAGGACAAGGGGGGAGAGACCCGGCCACCCGAGTTTAGCACCCACAAGGCACTAAAAGGCCCTCGTGGACCTCTGCCTCCACAAAACAGGCTTTCTGCTTGTCAGAAATAAAAGGATGCACAGCGAATAAACCCAATAAGAGAAAATACAGAAAAAAAGTACAGAAAAAATAGAGAAGTACAAGAATGAGACTGAAGGGCTCACCACCTTCCACCTGCTGAAGACTGAGATTACTGGGTCTTTCTCTGGCTGGCAAGGGCTCTTATTGGCTCTCTCTAGAGTCACAGTTTTTTTCTCAGTCTCCACCTACTGGAAGGTGTGCACAACCCATCAGTCACATTCTGGGCCGGTCCAAAGGAAATACGAAATAGGAATTAACTCACACTAACCAAGATCCTTGCTCCACCACAACAGCAAGAGCAATATAAGTAGACCTTGACCTCCAGGTCTGAGCATGAGAGCATAGGCCTAACATTGACCACCTAGTGAATGTTAAAGCCTACTTCAAAAGGCCTCCTTTGAAGATGTTTGTAGTTCGGGTACCCCCCCCCCCCACCCGACGAAGCTGCGACAATCAACCAGCCTTGAACTCCCAGGTAGGTGGGTGGGTGGGCAAACAGGACACCTCAGAGAAGCAAGGATCATGCTCCGAGGAGGCCGCCCCTTTTATGACCTCCCATCCGGTTCCCTCTCAAGAGTCTCAAGGAGGATTCCCATTGGTAGATTAGGAACGGACACCTTTCCCAACTCATCTATGGAACTTGGGGATGCAGACATTTGCAGATTGTTGAGACTTTTGGCTGCACCGACTACCTGGAAGAGGTACATATCCAGTTATAAGACGGTGGATACTTTCCTTCATAATGGCGGTGGGCATGAAGATGAATCTTTAGATTACACACGTCCTGCACCCTATAAATAACAGCCAGGAGATCAGAGACCTTTTCTTGAGGCAACCAAGTGAGCATGCGGACCACGTCAATCTCAGCACCTAAGAAGGTCAGAGTCTCAACCGGGCCCTCCATTTTGTCCTTAGATAGAGGTATGCCAAACTCCTCTGCTAATTGAAAGATGACAACCATTAGCCTATGACACACAATAAAAAGAAAATCATCTAGATAGTGAATCATTGTGGAAAACCCTGACCACTGCACTATCACCCAATGAACAAAATAAGTGAATGACACTGAACAGCCCAATGGCATGCACTTATCAAAATAATACAAATCACCAAACTGAAAACCAAGAAGAGTAAAAGAATCAGGATGCACAGGCAGCAGACGGAAGTGGATTCAATATCTACATTGGGCATCAAGGCCCTCGGGCCATATCCACAAATGATCACAAGCACCCAATTAAAGGAGGCATAGCACACCGTGCAGTATTCGTGAGGAATATCATCATTGACCAAGAGACCCAGAGGAAATGCATGTCAGGAAATGGAGGGGATGCAATGGGGATTGCAATCCTACCCAACTTGATCTCCTCCCCCAACTTGACCAGAACCACCCCAGCCAACATTGAAGAAGCAGAGCTGCGCACTGTCTGGGTCATGAATGGACCCCGATATGGAATTGTAAAACCAAATGAAAACACCTGAAACAAATTATCTGCGGCTTCCCTGTTCGGGTAAACCTGCAATAAAGGGCATAGGGCACTTATCAAAATAGGAGTGGGGGCCAAGTTGTTAGGCTCAATGCTTAGTAAGTTGGGAAACGGGGAGAGGGGTTTTCTTGGGACACTTGGGCAAAGGGTGTCATGCTCCATACCCTGTGCATGTGTTCGAAATTTGCAATCAGCAAAGGGGTATCTAGACTTGTTATATCACCAGCATAAGTCAGAGGAAGAGGAGGAATCCGCAGCTGTTGCTGGCATTGCGGTGCAAAAGGAACAGTTCAAACCAGAGGGAAGTCCAGAGGTCTTGGAGGGAACCACAGGACCAACAATATTCTGCATATGTGTTAACCACAAATTAATATCCTGGGTCCTCCAAGACATGTGGATATTCTCCTCCATCTTGTCATGAAACTCTTCATTATAATTGAGCCAACACCATCCCCCACTGCGTCGAAGATGGTGTCAGTATATCTCAGAAGCAAACCATACTGAGCAGGGTGTTCGTACCCCCAAACACTAGCCAAGCACAGGAAAGACCCCACTCAATTAACTACATTCCTAGAGACAGTCTTGTTCTTCGCTGCTGAGTCCAATTTGGACATCTTCTTACCTTTAGACTTACATCTACCCTGCATCAGCAAAAAGATATCAATGCAGGCTCTTCGTTTGATCTTTTTCCTTACTGACATGAGAACTCATAGCTCAGTCAAGGAAACCAGGGCAGGTGGCCTACTACTTTCCAGAGTATACACAGTGGGGTCTCCCCTCCTCCTTGTGGAAGAGTGAGACTCTGATGAAGAAGAAGACATAGAGGAAGAGGAAGAATCAGATGAGGAACTTCAAGATGAAGAAGGCTTATGCCTCCGGCCTCCCCCCCTTTCCCTTTTCTATGCCTAGAAGCACTCTTAGTTTTCTTAGATTTTCTCTTATTACTTGAGCCCAAATTGTCCCCCCCCCCAAAAAGAAAGTATCTGCCACTGAGGCTCCAGCCTCACCCAGTGCAACTGCCAGTTGTGTGGGTCCAAATCCAGCTGCAGAATATGAAATAGGCTCCTCGTCAAAGGGAATCGGATCACAATGTCTGGAACTTTGATGATGGGGGTCCATGCCCGATGCAGCAGGCACAGGAGGGGAGACATCTGGATCCTCATCAGCAAGCTGGGTCTGAGAAGCAAAAGAAGAGGAAGGAGCAGCAATCGAGATCCTACCCAATCACCTGTGCTACCCACCCTACTTCGCCCATGCCTATAACCCTCCCACCCAAGAGGGGGGGAGTTCTAACTGCCCCAATCCCACCAGGATGGAGGTGGCCCTGAAGGCCTGGATCCCCAGCCCCTATAACCAGGAGGGAGGAGGAAGAAAGCCCCATTCCTCCCCAGCATAATCCTCATCACAATCCAGCTTCTCAGACTGAGACCCAGGGGGCCCTTCCTGTTCCCACAAAGCCTGCCGACCACCCCAAGCCCGTGACCTACCACCCCCATGCTGCAAGGAAGAAAAACCTCTGACCTGAGAGGAAGCTGAACCAGCTGTAGCAGTCAGGAGCTCCACACTTGGCCCTAACTCAGCAGGGAAGGCAAGACCTCAACTTAGCCATTTATCAGAACCTGACCAAGAAACAGGAGCACCCAATGTCTTAGATTTTTTTTCTTTTCCCCTTGGGCAGCAGCTTTGGCAGCTGCTTTGGCAACGCAGGGAGGGGAAGAGGCAGAACCAAGATCAAACCCAGCCTCATGACTCACCCGGCCAAGAGACTTGGTGAAGGAATTCCCTGCAAGCAGGGAGAGTTCAGCCTGACCAGGTAGCAATGCAGGCTCCTCTTCCAACATTATTGGAAGAACTACTACAGCACGCAAATAGGATGCCTCCTGGGAGGTACAGAAAAGGGCGACGAAAATGATAAAGGGGATAGGACGACTTCCCTATGAGGAAAGGCTAAAGTGGCTAGGGTTCTTCGGCTTGGAGAAAAGACGGCTGAGGGGAGATAAGATAGAGATCTATAAATAATGAGAGGAGTGGAACAGGTAGACGTGAATTGCTTGTTTACTCTTTCCCAAAATACTAGGACTAGGGGGCACGAAATGAAGATACAACGTAATAAATTTAAAACAAATAGGAGAAAATTTTTCTTCACTCAACATGTAATTAAGCTCTGGAATTCATTGCCAGAGAATGTAGTAAAAGCAGTTAGCTTAGCAGGGTTTAAAAGGATTGGATGGCTTCCTAAAGGAAAAGTCCATAGACCATTATTAAAATGGACTTGCGGAAAATCCACTGCTTATTTCTAGGATAAGCAGAATATAATGTATTGTACTTTTTTGGGATCTTGCCAGGTACTTGTGACCTGGATTGGCCACTGTTGGAAACAGGATGCTGGGCTTGATGGATCTTCAGTCTGTCCCAGTATGGCAATACTTATTATGTACTTATGATCATGCTCCAAGAAGGGGACCCCTTTTATGACCTCCCATCCGGTTCCCTCTCGAGGGTTTCAAGGAGGAATTCCCATTGGGGAATTCTTCCCGCCACAGACAAATTTAAAGAATGCTTCCAATCAGAAGCACTTGTACAGTTCCCTCCCTCCCTTCCTGTGCAAGCAGCCTGGGTGAACAAGACCTCCACCAAGACCTGCCAGTGACACCCAGATTGACACTGAAAAAGGGAAGCTGGTCACCCCCCCCCCCCCCCCCACACACACACACACAGTTACAGTTGGGCTCCAGACTGGCCAGTCACCCTTGTCGACTTCTGTCTTCTGGCTCATCATAACTGAGCCAGGCCAAGCCCCCAAAATATTGGTAAGCATCCAATACCATGTCCGCATAGGTTAGGAGCAGCCATATTGGCCAGGAGTCTTGACTCCCCACATTAGCTAACCGTAAAAAGGAGCACTTCTTGGTCTTATCTGCAATCCCCTCCTGCTTAGACTTCTTCTTATCCTTCCTCTTTATCCTACCCTCCATGAGTTTAAATATGTATATGTAAGTACGCTTCCTAATCTTTCTATGCAGCATGTGTGGAATCTTTTCCCATAGCTCCAAAAGAGCAACAAGAGCAGGTGTTCCCCTCTCTCCCCCCACATACCCCTGCACTCTGAACTTTCTTAGATGCAGAAGACCCATCACCAGATAAAGAGGAAGAAAAGGTTGAACAGGAAGAGGAGGTAGAAGAATCCTTGCAGTGCCTGCCCTCACGTTCTTCTTTTTTTGCTGATCCTGCAGATCTAAAGCCCACAGCTGCAACATTATCTGTTGTAGCTGCTCCTCCATTCGTTGATCCAACAGCCATTGAAGAAGAAGTGCCATGGCTAGCTGCTGCTACGCGTGATACTGAAGGAGGCATGTCTGCCATCCCCACCAGTCCTGAGTCCTCTGCAGTCCTTGGGCCATTTCTACAGGCCATAGGTGGTGCAGAAGTTGCTTGTGCAGGTGTCACAGTGATCCCGCTGATCGACGGCCTCTGATCCATCACATCCCCCGGTCTATCCTCGATCCAATGCTCCTGTAAAGAAAGCAAAGAACAACCAGCAGCAACCGGACCAGATGCCTTAGGCAAAAGCCCAGAAGACATGCATTCATTGCTAGAAAAACATCACTCAAGCTCATAAGGAGACAAGGAGAAATAGGTATGCCTTGTCCAAAAGACAGAGGAGCATTGGGGCGCATAGTTAAACTATAGTAATGTTGCCACCAGGCTGGACTCCACCCTGAGCCCCAAGGACCTGACTGCATCCAACCTCAAGGCCCGGCAAGCACTTCCCCCCACTCTCCTGAGCTAGGCCCTGGGAAATCTCATGGCAGAGCATCTCCAGCAGCTTCAATACATGTGGAGGAAGCAGGATGAGGGGGTGGGGCCATGTACCCATCATCCGCATGCCAAGAAAGGCCACCCACAGCCAGGCCTCAATGTTATAGCTGTGGCCCTTATGAACAGGTTAAGGATAAACTCCTGGGTTGATTATTTATTACCCAATACTTTTAGGAAGTTGGTACTCAGAGTCCAGTGCTTGCAGCCTTCAGTCCGTTCCATGATTGGGATTTACAGTTGTCAGCAGCTTCAACTTTTGCTCTTCTCTGACCAAGATCCAGTCTCCCTGTGACCAGATGTTCTGTGTTACGGCACTCTGTGCCTCAGAGTAACCTCTTTGAAGAGTTCACTGTAGGTAGAAAACACGTCTTTCCTCCTTATAGTTCCAAGAGATAGCTGATTAATGGAGAGGTAGCCCTATATTATTACTTCCCCCTCTCCTCTCATGTTCCCTTGAGCAGGGAGCTAAGGCCATGGGGGGCCCCAGAGTGAGGGTTCCCACTTACTGCTTTCCTCTACATCCTTCTTAGCTGGACTCCTTCTAGAATTGAGGAATCTCATAAAAACTGTACTCATTATGGACTAGATTCAATGGCTGAAAAAAATCAGTGTAAAGCACTATCCTTTAAACAGCACTCCGAGTTATATGCTGTTTATACAATAGTGATTAGGGCTGATTTCCATGCCAGACGTTGGGTATGAGGATTTATACCAAATGAAACCTGGTGTAAATCCTGGTGTGTAAGTTAGGCACAAATCCCCAGTATTTAGTAATACTGCGCGCGTCTTTAGTGAATGGACCCACATATGCCCCTCACATGGCCACGCTCTTTTGAGTTGCGCAGTATAAGATTTACATGCGGATCTTTATAGCATAGTGCTTAGCAAGATGTGCATGTAAATCTACGTTGTTGCCAATTAATGCTAATAATTGATTGTTAAATCAATTTGATGTGAACAAAAAAAATGTTTTCAGGGTGCGGGGATTAATGTGTATCTTTAAGTAGTTCCCAAGCACACAATTCTTAATCTTCAAAAAATTATCATATCAGGTATGCTATAGGCCTTTGGCTGAAATCCCTTGCCCATGCTGACTTCATACATTTCAAATTCTTGCTGACCTCCTTCTACTTGCCAAACGGGACTATTACATCCAGTTGACAAATTCTCTTGGCTCAAACCCTCGTTGTCTCTTTGCCACACTGAACTCTCTCTCAAAGTGCCTTCACCTCCAACCCCCACTTCATTTCCCCCCCAGACTCTGGCTGAGTTCTTTCATAAGGTTCACAAGATTAAACTTGAATTCTCAACCAGCTCACCTCCACCTCTCCTTCCCTTAGTCCATTCTCTCAACCCTCCAACCCCTGCCTCCTTTTCTGAAATCACTGAAGAGGAAACTACACATCTTCTTTCCTCCTCAAAACTAACTACCTGTTCCTCTGATCCTATTCCCACCCATCTACTTAACATTATCTCTCCTACTGTCATCCCGTTTATCTGTCATATCTTCAATCTTTCACTGTCCACTGCGACTGTTCCTGATGCTTTCAAACATGCCGTAGTCACACCACTCCTTAAAAAACCTTCATTGGACCCTACCTGTCCTTCCAACTATCGCCCCATCTCCCTCCTCCCTTTCCTATCCAAGATACTTGAAAGTGCTGTTCACCGCTGTTGCCTTGACTTTCTTTCATCTCAAACTATTCTTGATCCACTTCAATCTGGCTTTTGCCCCCTTCATTCAACTGAAACAGCGCTTGCTAAAGTCTCCAATGACCTGTTCCTGGCCAGATCCAAAGGTTTCTATTCTATCCTCATCCTTCTCGATCTATCTGCTGCTTTTGACACTGTTGACCACAGCCTACTACTTGATACGCTGTCCTCACTTGGATTTCAGGGCTCTGTTCTTTCCTGGTTTTCTTCTTATCTCTCCCAGCGTACCTTTAGTGTATACACTAGTGGATCCTCTTCTACTTCTATCCCACTGTCAGTTGGTGTACCTCAGGGATCTGTCCTGGGACCTCTTCTTTTCTCCATCTATACTTCTTCCCTTGGTACTCTGATCTCATCCCATGGTTTTCAGTATCATCTTTATGCTGATGACTCCCAGGTCTACCTCTCCACACCAGAAATCTCAGCCAAATCCAGGCCAAAGTATCAGCCTGCCTGTATGACATTGCTGCCTGGATGTCTCAGTGCCATCTGAAACTAAACATGACCAAGACTGAGCTTCTCATCTTTCCCCCTAAACCAACCTCTCCTCCTCCCCCATTCTCTATTTCTGTGGATAACACTCTCATCCTTCCTGTCTCATCAGCTCGTAACCTTGGGGTCATCTTCAACTCCTCCCCCTCCTTCTCTGCACATATTCAACAGACTGCTAAAACCTGTCGTTTCTTTCTCTATATCACCAAAATTCGCCCTTTCCTTTCTGAGCACACTACCAGAACCCTCATCCACACTCTTATCACCTCTCGCTTAAACTATTGCAACTTGCTTCTCACAGGTCTCCCACTTAGCCATCTCTCTCCTCTTCAATCTGTTCAAAATTCTGCTGCACGACTAATATTCCGCCAGGGTCGTTATGCTCATATTAGCCCTCTCCTCAGGTCACTTCACTGGCTTCCTATCCGTTTCTGCATACAGTTCAAATTCCTCTTATTGACCTATAAGTGCATTCACTCTGCAGCTCCTCAGTACCTCTCCACTCTCATCTCTCCCTACATTCCTCCCCGGGAACTCCGTTCACTGGGTAAATCTCTCTTATCTGCACCCTTCTCCTCCACTGCTAACTCCAGACTCCGTTCCTTTTATCTTGCTGCACCTTATGCCTGGAATAGACTTCCTGAGCCGGTACGTCAAGCGCCATCTCTGGCCATCTTCAAATCTAAGCTAAAAGCCCACCTTTTTGATGCTGCTTTTAACTCCTAACCCTTGTTCACTTGTTCAGAACCCTTATTTTATCATCCTCACTTTAATATTCCCTTATCTCTTGTTTGTCTGTCCTAATTAGATTGTAAGTTCTGTCGAGCAGGGACTGTCTCTTCATGTTCAAGTGTACAGCGCTGCGTACGGCTAGTAGCGCTATAGAAATGATAAGTAGTAGTAGTAGTAGTAATCTTCAGACCTATTGCATCTAGGCTACTATATCTGTGATATTTTATGTAGTCAGATGCACATCCTCATTGATCCTCATTGATCTAATCGATGTTCCACTCACTAATTCTGTGTTCATCTGTATTTTTTATATAAAATATTTTTTTATTTATTTTGTTTTTTATTTCCCATTAACTTCAGTCTTCTTTTTCACATTTTCTTATCATATGTCCATCTTAACCCGATATAATGTATATTTATGTAACTTCTTCATTACTTAACTGGCAGCAGAACACTGAATGCAACCGCAACTTTCACCCACTAGGAACCTCAGCCGACTTGGCCAGGTTTCGAAACTTCTTCAGGGCGAAGGTTCTCTCTTACATCTCCTCTCTCATTCTTATTCTGAAACAAAATGGCTGTTTTATATAAAAAATACAGATGAACACAGAATTAGTGAGTGGAACATCAATTAGATCAATGAGGATCAATGAGGATGCGCATCTGACTACGTAAAATATCACAGATATAGTAGCCTAGATGCAATAGGTCTGAAGATCCTCTATAGCATACCTGATATGATAATGTTTTGAAGATTAAGAATTGTTGTGTGCTTGGGAATTACTTAAAGATAACAATTGATTGTTAGTACCCAATTATTGGCACTAATTGGCTTGCTAGCCAATTTAGTTACGCATGTGCCATTTATAGAATCCAAGGCCATATGTCTGTGCATAGTATACTATTGGACACCGTTATATCCCATTGTGCTTGGGATCCAGAATCAGTATAATATGACCGAGTCATTGGACTACAATCCCAGTCTTCTTTTTCATAGTTGAGAACCTTTTCTTCCCCCCCCTCCAAATCAGCACTCTATGTTCCTTCCAACGCTCCACCTGTAAATTCAAGCACAGCCTGGGATAGGCATACAGAGGTGCAACTGGTAGGAAAAATGAGACAATAATGCCTCTGTAAGTGTTTGGTAACCTCACATGCAGTACTGTTTGCAGTCGTGGAGGCCATATGATGAAAAGGATAGTACTTCTCTGGACTACCAAATGGTGCAGATCTGCACCAACCTCTCCCCCACCCCCAACAAAAAAACCAACCTTATGAAATGAGAGGACCTAAGTATGAATACCTTAGAAGAAAAGAAAGCTGGGGGAGGGGGTATAATAGAGACATTTAAAAAAGGTGTAGATAATGCATAAGAAGTAAACTCTGCTCAGAGGAAAGACTGTTTTAAATGTTATAATGTAAGGCTCCAAATGGCATAGGCTCATTATCAACATCAGAAAGTCTTTCCTCACAGAAGAGGCAGTGGATGCATGGAACTGCCTCCCAGTGGAAATAAAAATACTTAATTGGTTTCAAGAAAACTCAGGATTCCTAGTTGCAAAGAAGAAAAGGGAAAGTCAGAAGTCAATCGAGGTCTATGGTAATTGCACCAAGAATGAAACTGGGTAGACTAGGTGGGCTTTACAGTTCCTATCTGCTGCAGAACTGCCAAGTTATCCAGGTCCAGGGGGGAGACTTTTTGGCTAGTCCTGGTTTTAAACTTACATTCCTAAGAAGTGTGGTATCTGTACTTCAAAATTCTTACCCACTGAAGTCAGTATTACAGGTCCCATAATGCACTACGATGAGGCTGGCAGAAATCCAGGACTGTCCAAAAAATCTCTCTCTTGGAACTGGGTAACTTGGAAGGTCTGTAATTTTTTATGTTCCAGCATCTAAAAAGATGGTTTTGTTTAAGATATGCTAGTAGAGAAAATAATGAATGTCACAAACCAGTTTGCAAGGTCAAGAATTACTTACTATGCCTGTATTTCCAAACCCCAGAGAAGGGGTACCATTTATTATTATTTGTTGCATTTGTATCCCACATTTTCCCACCTACTTGCAGGCTTAATGTGGCTTACATAGTACCGTGATGGCGAATGCCAATTCCGGTGTCAGAAATACATAGTGGTAATTGCGTTAAAGTCCAAGAGTAACAGAGTGTCTTAGGTAGAAGGAGACTAGAATATCATGTTTCTTCAACGTTACTGTGCTCATTACCCATATAATATCCTCCCAAGTCTGACAGGAGTCAGTGACTATCTTGTAGTATAAGCGTATCCCATGTGTTGCCATGTAAGTTGTACATACCACTGGTAACTATTTATATAATACTGGTATGTATAATATGAGCCAATAGTTAAAAATAAGGAAGCTCCTTTCTGTGGTTAACAGCAGAAAGGTCCTGCAGTTGCAACTCCCTCCAGGGCTTCCACTGAAATTATGCACTGGAGTAAATACTTTGTAGCCTCCTGAAATGTGTGGATTCACCTACTGTAAATCCAAAAGAATAATAAAATGCTTTCTCATACCTTTCAGACGGTTGAGTCATAGAAGAGCAGAGGAAGCTGAAAAATTCCTAGTTATGATAAATTAATGCTCATATTAATGAGCCTGATACCAAGGAGGTCCAGGAAGGAAATTATTTTTGCTACAGTGACTGAAAATGTCACTACTGCAGGTCAGATGAGAATGGGGGGCGGTTTCCCCTAATTACAAATAATTTCAACATGCCTATATGCACAAAATGATCATACAGCTCCTTGTGACTCTGGGCAAGTCACTTAACCCTCCATTGCCCCATGTAAGCCGCACTGAGCCTGCCATGAGTGGGAAAGCGCGGGGTACAAATGTAACAAAAATAAATAAATAAATACATGTTACAATAAAAGCTAAACAGTACTTGCTCTCAAATGGGTCTAGCCTTTACATACATACAGCAGCCATAACCCATCCAGGGAGAGCAAGTATGGGCAGCTGCCCGGTAGCTTAAGTAGCCTGAGGTCCTTTATCTGTGATAGAAAGGGAAGAACAGTCCCGGTTGTTTCTAGCTCATCTTCCAGCTCTCTTAAGACACTTCCTCCCTCTCCAGACGGGCGGGAGTAGGATAGAGCACAGCTGAGCTGACGCGCGAGGTACCAATGTTTTCTTTTCAGCGAAGGATGTAGTTGTCGTATGACACCTCTATCAGGCGCAAAGTGGACCTGGAAGAAAGCGGGTGGGGGAAGAGAATGGTAAAAATTGAAAGGAAAAAGACCGCCGTCGTCTGGGCGCTTGTCCAGCCTACCTAGCCCGTGGGCGGTGCAGAGCGCGGCGCAGCAGCACCAGACGGCGGCGGGGAACAGGTGAGCGGTTGGGAATTGACAGGCGGACGGTGACGTCAGCGTCCCGACACTGCCCACTCCTTTACGGTTGCCTTACTCCCGCGCGCAGCGCGGGCCTTCATAGATGTCGGGGCGCGCGCTCAACCCCCACCCACGCTAGCCCGAGGAAAAGCGACGCGCGAGCCTGGCCACAGAGATGTAGAGCACGAGAATGAGAGAGTGCGCGCGCGTGCCAGTCCTCCTCCTGGCTGGCTGGCAGTCTGTGTAGTTCGGAGCCAGAGCGCCGCAGCACCAGCAGCCGCCGACACCGCCTCCTCTCGCCGGCGCTCATCGCGAGTCTCCTGTCTCTCTTCCATCCTCAGCTTCGCTCGCGGTGTCTCTCTCTCTGTCCTGCTGTCAGCGCAGACGGTTAGCAAGAAAATACAACCCCCGGGCCCCGACCCTCTCTGCCACAGCTGCCCCGCCCCCACCGACCAGTAATGACAGCGCCACAATAATTAAAGTCCCCAAAACACGGCGGAGAACAGCAGGATAGCGTACTCTTGGATTTTTTTTTTTTTTTTTTAAAAGGGGACAGTGCGGGGAAGACAACGAAAAGGAAAGAAAGAAGGACAAGAGGATAGGGTTATTAAAAATACAAAAAAAAGTTTACACCCCTGTGGCTGTGTAAACTCTCAAACGTCCTCGCAGGCGGGGAGTTCACTGGGAATGACTTGAAGTTTTTGTCCACCCATTTTCTGCTTGGCAATCGGCACCTCCTCCACCTCCACGGATTATTATTATATAATTATTGCTGCTTTTTTTTTTTTTTTTGGAGCAGGGTGGGTGTGACCGGACAATTTTTACTGTAGCTGCCGCCAGTGGAGATCGGAGTGAACTTGCTGGTTATTTCATTTTTGTTTCCCCCCCCCTCCCCCCACTTCATCCTTTGCAAGCAGGACGAAGCTCGGTTGTCTCTAATGTGCCATTCCCATCTCCTTGGATTTTCTGCATTTAATCTACACCTCCAATTTAGCGTTCTTACTATAATTCGTTTAAAAAAAGAAACCCAGAAAATCCCCAGATCGCCGTGGCTGTGGGCAGCCTCTGGAGCCCGCAGGTCAAGCCGCCTGTGATGTCGTAGGAAAGGTGAGTGTGAAATCTCTGGCACAGGACTTGGACGAGGGGGAAGGGGGGGGGGAGCAACAGACAGTGCAAGGTCCATGCTGGGTTAGGAAAAACAAACCATACTGTACACACACACACACACACACACACAGTATCTCTGGGAAGGTAATAGTACCCGGTCCATGCCAACGCCTGTGTTAAATCGGTGAAAGCACAAGAAATAATTAAACTTGTATTTCTTTTAAATAGTACTGAGAAGTCTGGGAGCAACACAGTTCTTGTCTGCTTTGGAAGTGCAGATCAATATTGGCAGAATATTGAAGCGCAGAATAACACGTGACTGGTTGCCTTTGCTACCTAGAGATGCCGTGCATGTCTATTTCCACACTGATCTGTCTGGACGGGTTTTTTTTCTTCAAATTTCTGTTTCACCCAGATATTGTAGATTACCAAAAATAAAAATAATAAATGAAAAAAACCAAAACGTTGTATTATTATTTTTTTTTTTACCGGGGAGCACTTTTGTTCTGGTTTTTCTAACAGACGATCGCACGAATTAAACCTGTTTCCAACGGGCTGGCAGAAAAATGAAGAGAGACTGTAGGTCAAGAGATGTCGGGGTTTGTCTGCTCCGCCGGGCTTTCCTTGCTTCTTAGTTTCTTAGTGACGAAAAGAATAAGTTTATAATCACACATGCATATTTGAGAATGCGTCACAACTCTTGACATGCCGCCAGGATTTATTGTTACTTAAGTAAGGCATCTATGAAAAAAAAAGAAGAAAATATTTGCTAAAATAGTTGGAAGCAAACGCGATGCTCTCACAGCGTGCTGTGCAGGGCATCGGAAACTGTTTATGCCTTTATAGAATGCAACTTTGACTGCAAGCTTAAGCCTTCTATCCCAGCCAGGTAAATGGAGCCAAGGGCATTGCGAAGCTAGCGCTTTCTGAAGAGACGGCTGCTTTTAATTGCATGCGTGTGTATTGTTTAAAACAAGGAAATACAGAAAATAACTCTGGAATGTGATCGAGTTAGGTGCACACACAGGGAAGCAATCATCAGAAGCAGTAAAAGGGAAGGCGGAAGACTGCTGTTCCGCAAAGTTCCAGGCCGGTGGGGTTCACCTTGGCTCAGGTAGGGCACTCCAGACTAAATATTTCAAGGAAATTGTGGGGGGGCACGCCACTTTTGTAAATGCGTGGTCAGCGCTCTACAAGATGGATTAGAAAGGGGAAGCAAATATAGGATAGGGGATCCCCTCCTCCACCCCCCTGGTGTTGCAGCAACGAAGGTTGGAGAGAGTTGGAGCGCGTCCGCGGGCTGCCTCTTATTTGCAGCTTTAGCTAACCCTGCTGGAGATGCAGCTCGGGCACATGAATGCACTGCAAGAAAAGCCGCAGCTTAAGTGGTGCCACACGGGCCGCCGGAGCCCCCTGTTCTGGAGAGGGCAGTGTGGGCTCTACCTCCTAGGCTTGTTGTGTCGCAGTAACTTTGGATCAGCTGTGTCGCCGGAGCCGCTGAGTGGCATCACCCTGACCCAATGAAGGGGGAGGCAGGGCAAAGACAGCGCGGCTCTACTGGCCTTCCGAACCAATAACCTGGGGAGAGGCGGGAGCCGGGCTAACTTTTCCTCTTCCCTTCTCTCCCCCCTCCCCCCCTCGGTTGGGGTTTTGTGTTTGTAATTTTTTTTCAACATGTGACACTTTTTAAAAGGCTAGGCAGTAGTACCTCCGCTGCCTGGGAGAAAGGCCACAACAACCGTTGCGTGCCAGGGCTTAGCCTGAACCAGTCCCACGCCCACCGTGGCCCTCTCTTCAAGTTCTGAAGTGTTTGGTGTTTATTCGTGTGTTTATTTTATTTATGTGGCCTGCGGTTTTGTGCGGCGACTTGGGAGTTCTGCGTACTCCGAGACACGGAAGACGGGCTAAAAAGAGGAGAATAATCATCATCATAATAATAATCATCATCATCACAGTCATAAGTAATGCTCCTCAGACTGGCTGCAACAGGTAGAGCAAGCGCGCGCGCGGCAGGTGGCTGTGGAGAGGCAGCCCTGGCTCCTTTCCTTAAGGTTTTTTATTTATCATCATTCTTTATTATTATTGGACCCTGCGGTTGCCGATCATTTGCTGAGCGTTATTACATCGTGGGTACCAGTGGGAGGTCATAAGTTCTGGGCGAAGGAGAATGACCTTGTGCTGCCTGCCGGGCCACTGAGGAAAGGGGGCGGGGCTCGCGCTTTCGGCGGGCGTAAAATGAGGGGGTCGAGCTCCCCTCGAGCCCCGGGCCCTGATTGTTATCTGCCTCAGAACGCCTCGAGGCTTTTCTCCCAGCACTGTTTTCGCTGTTGGGAGAGACGCCCCCCCCCCCCCCCCGCGTTAATTTCCCTTCATATTCAATGCGGCTCTACATCTGCAGTGAGAGTGAGACTCGACAAAACATTGTTTGGAAGAAAGTCCAGCAATAACAAATGAACGTAAATGTATGCAAATGAGCCGTCAACTGCACAAGAAGTGCCGAGGATACTTTAATTTGGTTAATGAATTAATCATATTGAAATATCACTTAGTGAACAGTAAACTATTCTTTCTTTCACTTCTGTACGGCATCTTTAACTTTTATCAAATGGAGTTATGGACTTTTTTTTTTGTACATGTAGTCACCAATTTTTGATCCATGCACTGTAACGTTCTTATTTTTAGATCTTGAATGTTATGTTTTTGATTTACTAAGTTGTGTGTAGGTGTGATTTCCTAAGATATGTAGGTATCCTACAAATAAGCTGATCTTAATTGAAACGTGTGTGTGTGTGTATGTGTGTGTGTGTGTGTGGGGGGGGGGGGGGTGTAACTTACTGTTCTGCCATAAACTGGGCTAAATTGGTGTATTTTCAAAGCATCTTACAATTACCTGGAGGCATATTTTCAAAGCATTTAGACTTACAAAGTTGCATAGTAGCCTATGGAACTTTGTAAGTCTAAGTGGTTTGAAAATGAACCCCAAGTTATGTAACTTTGAAGTCTAACTGCTTTGAATATACTCCTCCACATAACTTTGTTTTGTAAGCCTAAGTGCTTTGAAAATGTCAATGTAGTCCGGTTTATGGCAGAACAGTAAGTTACCACTGTATAAGTTTCAATTAAGATCAGCTTATTTGTAGGATACCTACATATCCACACACATACAATGATTGCTGTGTAGCAAATGCGACAAAGCCCATAGGAATTGAATGGGTTGCGGGTCGGGAATCACCACTATGGCTTTGTAAAAGGAGCCCTAAGTATTTTGAAATTGAGCCCCAGAGTAACCTATGGAACTTTCTAAGTGCTTTGAAAATGAGTCCTAACTTTAACCTCCCCCCCCTGTTTACAAAGCCATGCTAGCCGCAACCGGTGTGCTAAAGCTGACACCCCGTTCACTTTGAATGGGCTGTGTCGGTGTTACAGTGCAGCTTTGTAAACAGGGGGGGGGGGGGGGGTAAGTATACAGAAGTATGCTCAGACAAACTCATAGTATTGCTTTGTCTGATGAACAGTATGTTCAGTTTTTATTTTAAAGAAAGAAAAGCCTTTGTCCATAATTATGTGCTGCAGAGAAATGATATAGATTACCTGGAGATATATGATATTTGTTTTTGAAATATTGCGTGCATTAAATTATTTCCCCCTTCCCCTTGACTATGGGGTTCCACTGAACAGAAGCATTCCCAAAGTCATTTTTGGAACTTCTCCTAAGAAACAGGTTTTGGGTTACATTCTATATATGGCACCTGAAAATTCTGCACGGAAAAAAATTTCACCTAGGCATAGTCTGTAAAATACACCTAAACTTTATAGAATAGGCTTAAATTTCCATGCAGTATATAGAATGACGCCAAGCACCTTTCCACATGACCAGATGTAATCACAGCCATCCATGCCATGGCGTAAGTCTCAACACCTAAATTAGGCGCAGAGTGGGTGTATTCTATAACAACGCACATAGATTTTAAACGCCTATGCCCCACCCATGGCCATGCCCCCTTTTCAATGATACTACTTAAAATTTAAGCTCACCACATTACAGAATATGCTTACTGAGTTGTGTGTGTAAATCTTAATGCCAATTAGGGCTGATAATTGCTTGTTAACATCCAATTAATAGTGCTGATTAGCTGGTTAACCAATTACATGCATTGTTATAGAATACGCTTTGATTTTCATGTGGAAATTAAGGCACCATATTAGAATCCTGGGGTTTATACCTTGATGCTGTATAGCCCCCCCACCTTGCCTCTAGACAGCTCTATACTAAACAGTGCCTTACAATTTGACCCATAAAGTAGGATTGCACATTTTATCTTGATATAGACTTAAGCTTTTCTTAGCTCCAGATATTAAGATCAGGACCTTCTGTGGGCTGATTTATTGTGCTAGGTACACTAAAAATATAATACACACTGAAGGAAAGCAACACTTAGTTCTATTTTGGCACGTGGACAGTTGAAATATTTTCTTCCTCTTGAGTTTCACAGTTAGCACGTTCTCAATGTCACCTTCAAAGTCTATTGTAAAAGTGGCTAGTTTATATATAGAGGGAATGCATATTTATTACCAGTGTTAGGGATTAATACCAACGTGTATCAAAATGTCAGTTTTGGATGGAAGCCATCTGCTCTAAACTTCAAGACTTGCCACACAGTTCTGTGTACATCACACCACTCACACAACATCTTTTCATACCCCTTTCTGCATCAGGATACATTCCAAAAATTATCCAGTTTCTGTATCAATATTTGATACAATATTTGTTAAAAGGTGTATTATATTTTTATGCCGGGAAATGTTTAGCTTAAACATGTAGTCTCCACCTGGACGTGAAATAAAGTTTTGAAAATCATTTTCACATGTTCTGGTAGGGATAACATGTGTAAAGGTTTTAAAATGGTGTTGGTCTCTGTTTCCAGCCTCTCTCTGCTTTTTTTTCTCTTTTCTTATCCTGTATAATTCTTTCCTATTTATTGTTTTTCCTTTTCAGTTAGTTGTAATGTATAGTACTAATTATAAACTGCTACTTTAAAGCAGGGTATTAAGTTGAAATAAACTTGAGCTTCAACATTGTCACCAGTGGAGGAGTGGCCTAGTGGTTAGGGTGGTGGACTTTGGTCCTGAGGAACTGAGTTCGATTCCCGGCACAGGCAGCTCCTTGTGACTCTGGGCAAGTCACTTAACCCTCCATTGCCCCATGTAAGCCGCATTGAGCCTGCCATGAGTGGGAAAGCACGGGGTACAAATGTAACAAAAATAAAATAAATACTATTGGAGATTCTACATGGAATGTTGCTACTATTGGAGATTCTACATGGAATGTTGCTATTCCACTAGCAACATTCCATGTAGAAGGCTGCGCAGGCTTCTGTTTCTGTGAGTCTGACATCCTGCACGTATGTGCAGGATGTCAGACTCACAGAAGCAGAAGCCTGTGTGGCCACATTGGTGATCTGGGTGATCTGCAAGGGCCGACCTCTCATAGTAGCAACAGTGGCCTAGTGGTTAGGGTGGTGGACTTTGGTCCTGAGGAACTGAGTTCAGTACCAGGCACAGGCAGCTCCTTGTGACTCTGGGCAAGTCACTTAACCCTCCATTGCCCGTTGCATTGAGCCTGCCATAAGTGGGAAAGCGCAGGGTACAAATGTAACAAAAAAAATGTTTACAGGGGAAATGTTTTAGCAATTTTTTCTTAAATCTGATTAGAAAGTAATAGGCGTGAATAATGGTTTATTTTGATGTTTAAGAAGAGCTGGAATTGCTAGGGCAATGAAAGGGCATCTAAATACAAATGGAAGAATACCTTCTGACTAATTTTCTCTCTCATCAGTACAAAAAAGGAGTAATTTAGACTAGATGGGATATCATTATTCAGTCTGTCTCTATTGAAGCTCTCTAATATGAAATTTCTAATATTGGAAAATGTTGGACCCCTTCTTGCAAGGTCAATTACCCATAATAGTTTACTATGAGACAGTCTGCATATTTGATTTTCTTCAGTTCAAACTGGAAAAGTAATTTAAAAAAATACAGAAGTGTTGTTATTCAGTCTATGCATAGTATTCCTGAGATGTTTGTGGTTGACTTCTGTTTGTGCAGTTTTAGAAAGTTATGTCTGAAAATGTTTTGTGTACTAATTTTCCGTTTCTTATGAATGCTTTCTTTCCTAGCTATGGAGATCAAAGGCTACCACAGTTTCCCACAAGGCAGAGATATGGAGAAACAGTGGAATCAGGCTCCTCAGTCCATGGAGTATTCAGTAGCAGGTGATGGGCAGCAGAACCAGGAGAATGCCTACATGGAAATTTTAGATTTAAATTGCATTTCTGATGCTTTTCCACAGGACAGTGGTCAAGAAAACAACAGAGGAAAACAAGAATTACATCCTTGTCTCAGGCAAGAAAATAATCACCCTAGTATTTTAACTGAGGACATCAAATCTGAGCTGGAGTCAAAGGAACTTTCAGCGACTGTAGCCGAATCCATGGGTTTGTATATGAATTCCCTGCGGGATCCTGAATACCCCTATGATCAGCATAATCAACAAGGAGCCATAAGCCCTGCAAAGATGAATCGAAGTGTTGAACAATCTGTGAAGTTTTATAAGGGAAACAGTCACTGCTCTTTTGCATTAAACAGTGCTAACAGACCACTGAGATCTGTGGTACCAAACACTGGAAATTCTGTGAATGGAACTGTAATGCATAGTACTGTCAAAAGCCCTGTAGTCTGTAATGAGAAGAGCCCTTCAGGTTGCAGTCCTTCTGCCATAGCTACAGGTCGAAGTCCTGCTCGAAATAATACAGCCTCTTCATCTGCTTGTTCCACTAACTTCAGTAATTTCACAGTACATGGTATGGTAAACCAAGGGACTCCTATGTCATGCTCATCAAACATTGAAAGTCAGGGCCCTATGTCTCACAGCCCTGCACATACTAGTAATCTAGAGTCTCCTCTTTCTAGCCCCTTAAGTAGCATGAAATCACCCATTTCTACCCCACCCAGTCACTGCAGCCTGAAATCTCCAGTGTCAAGCCCCATCAACATTACCATGAGATCATCTGTTTCTAGTCCTGGGAATATTAACAGTTCAGGGTGTTCTATGTCCAGTCCTTCCAATACCAATAATAAGTCCACGCTTTCCAGTCCTGCAATGAGCACCAGAGGGTCTTCAATCTGTAGCCCAGAAAACAGTACACTAGGTTTCCCATCTTCAGGGATATCTACTGAATCCGGAACAGTACAGCAAATTGTGCCCAGCACAGAAACAAAGGACAAATGCGTAGTCACCTTTTCTAAAATGGAGGGACTGGAGAATGACATCTCAACCAATGGTTCAGCCAATCAGTTGGACCTGTGTAAATTTGTAAAACCTGACCCAGACAGCGTTTTCAATAGCTCTTGTCTTGGAGAAAGCTGTGATATTTCTTCCAACTCTACTTTTCCAGTATCTGTCAAGACTGAACCATCTAAAAATCCTTGTTCAAATACCCCGTTTAAAGGGACACATATAGTAAACCCTTTTCCTTTTATGGATGGTTCATATTTTTCCTTTATGGATGACAAGGACTACTATTCACTTTCTGGGATTTTAGGACCACCTGTTGCATCATTTGCCACCAGTGGTGATGGTAACAGATTTCCAAATCCTGGCCTGACGATGGGGATTAAGCCAGAGCCCAACGATGATGCTTATTATCAAGAAAATAGTGTGCCATCATCTGCTATCGTGGGTGTTAACTCAGGTGGGCAATCATTTCACTACAGGATTGGGGCTCAAGGCACAATCTCCGTATCACGACCTGTCCCTCGAGAGCAGTCTTTCCAGCATTTGAATTCATTTCTTCCAGTCGGGTCAGTAGGCAGCACGTGGAAAACACATTCTGACTTGTCTCAGAGTTCCTTGTCATGCAGAAGAAATGATGGTTTTTCCATTCCAGGATACATTCCAGAAAGTGTGTCAAGGTGAGTAAGAAAGAGAGAGAGAGCATGTTTTCTGAACTCAAGCCATCAGCTTGTAGTAAGAAACCTGTATTCATGAACCTGTGATTCTTACTGTTCACCCTCAAGGTGTGTGCTGTTGTAATTACTCAGAGCTGCATATTTACATCTCTTTTGTTCGGTGCCTTATTTTTGTTGTTACGCTAGTTCAGCTAGGTTGCTGAGACAGATTGTGAGAAAATACGGCAGCTAGTATTATTATAGTTCACTTTTCTAAGCTTTCAGCTGCTTCATTTATTTATTTATTTGTTACATTACATTTGTACCCCACATGTTCCCACCTATTTGCAGGCTTAATGTGGCTTACGTAGTACCGTAAAGGCGTTCGCCAAGTCTGGTAGAGGAACAAATACAAGGTGATGTGGTCGAGTAAGGAAGGTGTATTTCATGTGCTATCATGAGGCAGTGTTAGTGTAAGAGCATCCGTCTCAAGAGCACATCCAAATAAGCAAGCAGTGGTGCCGTAACTTTTTAATACGTTTTGTTTGTCTGTCTTTTAGTGGTTTAAAAACTGAGTAAGAGGCCAGGCGCCGTCTGTTCTGATGTACTGTAATTGTATGAGCATTGTGGTTTTACGCGCAGGCCAGTACATATTCTGCAGTGGTCAGAAGTCCAGAGCTTTATCAGAGTGCAGAAAATGGGATAGTTTTTTTTTTTGTTTGTTTTTTTAATTTTCCTGTGTTTCAGTGTAGTATTTCTATATGAAGCACTTTACAGGTAGATTGGTTTTGTCATTTTTGTTTTTTTTTACCCAAACTAATGGCAAATTCGCCCTGTTGGCATTGGTCATGTAAGGCATTGCTTTTTGATCTATATATACAGTTGAGATTTATTGGGGGGGGGGGGGAAGAAAAATAATGCCTTTAGGATAAAAGGGACACCGGACAGAACCCCCCCCCCCATTTGTTTATAATGTAATTATTTTAGCAGTTGCTGTAAACATGGTGCTGTACCCTGTGTCATAATTGAGTGTGAAGTCTTGCATTTATTTATTTATTGCATTTGTATCCCACGTTTTCCCACCTCTTTGCAGGCTCAATGTGGCTTACAATGTATCGTTATTGGTAGGTAGTAGATTGGGAGATAACAGTTAGTGTTACATAAAGAGTAGCGTAATCGAAATTTCAACAAGCTAGATATAAGCAAAAACAATGCTGATAGGTGTAGGTGGCGATGTATTACTTTTATAGTTGCTGATTTTATTGGTATGCCTTATTAAAGAGGTAGGTCTTCAGGGATTTGCGAAAGTTAGTTAGTTCATAAGTAGTTTTTAAGTTGCCCGGCTGCGGCCAATGTTTCAATGTTGATGTCCCATTGTTATACTCCTAACGACACTTCGATGGTCTCGCATAACTTGTACAATGTAACCCATAACCAAGTTGTAACAAATGTATTTCCATTATTCATATCTTATTGTAAGCCACACTGAGCCCGCAAAGAGGTGGGAAAATGTGGGATACAAATGCAATAAATAAATAAATAAATAAATAGGGTCCTAGAAGCGAAGGCAGACTGAGCATGTGGCAAAGGTTCTATCACCTGGAGACCAGGAGCAAAGAAAGGGACACACAAGCAAAATGTTACAAAACTCTGTTCTGTGATACTTCATTAGTTTCCACTTGTTGTAACTAGTACTCAGTCATTGCCTTTCACCTCTGCTGTACTGGTAACTCAGGTTTCATCTCATGTGCCCCCAGGCTATCTAGATACGGTGAGCACATTAAGGCAGTCTTCTGAACTACAGTAGCAATACTAAGAAAACATGTTGTGGAATTTTGTTTTGTAAAATCGATTCTGAATTTTCATCGCACTGTCATTCTAATTTTGGAAGTAATATTTTTTTTGAAAGCACCTTCTATTTAACCCCATAACTGTAACCTTAGACTTCCTAGTTTGGCTCTCAGAATATCTTTAAATATAAGAGAAGTATTTGCATTTCGTTGGATTTAAGAGCCAGGTTCATATATGCAAATGTCCCTAGTGAATATGCAAGACAGATCATGAGATTCAGTAAGGCTCTAGGCACCACTACTCTAGACGAAAATGTCATGAGACTGGAGAGAGGTGAATTCAGTAGTAACATGTCCATAGCTGGGTGGCTGGTGGCTGTGAGATTTGCATGATCATTTCCTGCTTGGTGCAAAGGTGACAAACTTTAGACAATGCTGGGGAGTTGCTGGCTGCATTGGTACTTGTGGGTACCAATGACATAGAAAATTGTGGGAAGGATCTGGAAGCCAAATTTGGGCTCTTAGGTAGAAAGAAGAAATCCAGAACCTCCAGGGTAGCATTCCTAGGAGCCAAGTGGCAGACATAGCTTCAATGTGTGGAGGAGATGACTTTGCAGGGAAGGTGGGGAGGTTAGATTTGTTAGGAATTGAGCAACGTTCTGGGGAAGGGAGAGCCTATTCCAGAAAGACGGGCTCCATTTTAACTGGGGTGGAACCAGACTGTTGGCAATAATGTTTTTAAAAAGGAGGTTCTGCAGCTTTTAAAGCTGGAGGAGGAAAGCTGACAGTCACTCAGGAGCACATGGTTCAGAGCAAGGTATCTTTGAAGGATACTATCAAAATGGGCAACTTAGGGCATTCCAGTAGAGAGTTTGCAACAAAGGCAGAAAGGACATGAATAATTTGCAGTCTTTCAACTGCTATGCAGGTTGTAGATGCAAACAAAAAGCACACTTTGAAATGTCTGAATAAATCTTCTGCAGGAAACAGATTGCAAAGTAGAGTCCATATAGGTAGAAAGTCATGGGCAGGGGCGTAGCCAGATGGTCAAATTTGGGTGGGCCTGAGCCCAAGATGGGTGGGCATGGAATTCACATCCCCCCCCCAATTCCCCTCTGGTTTGCTCCTCTCTCCACCCTTCCTTGCCCACAGACCCCAAATATTAAATACTTGAGCAGGCAGGGATCCCCAAACCCTGCTTCCTGAAGATTTCCTCCTCCTTCTCGAGCAGCCAGCACTCTTCCAAACGGCAGCCGGCAGGACTTGCCTCAAACTGATGCTGCTACCGGCTTGTTGTGCATGCTCAGTGCTTATGCATGTGTGAAAACTGAGCATGTGCAGAAGGGCCGATCTCCAGGCAAATGCCGCTGGCTGACATTTGGAAGAGCGCTGGTGTCCAAGGAGAAAATCTTCAGCTGGCAAGGTTTGGGGATCCCCACCAGCCACAGCAAGAGTGTCACAATTTTGGGTGGGCCTGAGTCCAAAGTGGGTGGGCCCTGGCCCATCCAGGCCCACTTGTGGCTACGCCACTGGTCATGGGTGAAATGAAAGAGCAGTGGTGGGCTTATAGTACCATTTGTTTGGCCAAAATGAATAGACAGATAATGAAACGTTCAAGAAGTTAGAGAAGCTAACAAATTTAGCAACTCTATAATAAAGGGCAATGTCAGTTACCTCAAAATTGACATGTCTGGAAATGCTAGGGAGGTGAAGTTCTTACATGAAATAAATGACTGCTTCACGGATCAGCTGGTTCAGGAACTGACAACAGAGGAAGCTGTTTTAGTGGAATGCAGGACTTGGTGTGAGAGGTAGTGATGTTGGGTCCACTTGGCAATAGCAATCATAATGTGATCAAATTTGACAGGGCCGGCGCTAGGGTCTGTGGCACCCTCCTGCAAACTATCAGTTGGCACCTCCCCTCCCGTTCCAGCATCTCCTTTCTCTTTTCTCCTCCCTACCCTTTCTCCCACCCCACCCCGTTTTTCAGCCCAGTGCCTTAAAAGGTGAAGAAAAGTTTTGTTTTGTTTTGTTTTTTTACTCAACTTGTTACTTTATTTGAAAGCTTCCCATATGTAGATATAAATATTATGAAATAAAATTGAATATCACTAAAACTGCTTAAACTGCTGGTGGAAAGAGCACTATTAAAGGCTATATTTTGTGCTTCTTTTTCTAAGCTGTTCTATACAATACAGTTATAGATGGCCAAATTTCATTGAGGATATCCTGTTTACTGATGGGTTCATCTTAACTGTTGCTGTGCTCTGCCTTGGGAAGCCTGGTGTTATAAAGACTGGAAGTAAAATTAAACTCTCCTTTCATTGGGGAACATGGAATTACATCTTCACCTCATCTCTTTTGTACAAATGGATTATTCTGTTTTGAGCATGTTTCAGGGACAAGTGGTTTTGATAAGTCAAAATAATAAAAATATTTTCTTTCATGCAGATGTCTCATTTGCTTAAATATAACTAAATGGATTATAAGCCTCTAATGCAGTCCACTGGTTTGTCTTACATTGTGCCAAAAAAACCTGCCCTCTCCCCCCCCCCCCCCCCACACTGCCACAGTTGCTGCCATTGCCGCCATCCCCCTCTCGCATACCACAACCCCCACACACTAAAGTCCTACCTGAAAGGCCCACCCGCCCTGGTGGTATAGTGACTTCTGCAGGGGCAGGAAGGAATCCAACTCTTTCTTGCCTTCTACTGCTACTCCATCTTTGCTTTGCTGTTCTGCGTCACATTTAAAAAATGGCTGCCGAGATTTCCAGCAGCTGTCTTGTGAGACTGCTGCCAGAAGTCTCACAGCCATTTTTAAAACATGGCAGCGCCACCCATGGCGCAGAAGAGCAAAGCAGAGATGGAGTAGCAGCAGCAGCGAGCAGGAAAGAGTGGAATTCTTTCCTGCCCCCATAGCTGCAGAGGCCACTACACCACCAGGGTGGGCCCTGGCTTCAAGATAGGTCTTGGGAGGGCTGTAATGTGCGGCGGCAGTGGCCAGTGGAGTGCAGCACAACGGGTATGCATTGCAGTTTCTGGCACCCCTCGAATGTTGGTGCCCTCCTGGCGTGCATACCCTGCTTACCGCGTTCTGCTGGCCCTGAAATGAGATAATAACTGGCGTGAAGACACTTTAGGGGTCCTTTTACTAATCTCAGCAAAAAATGTCTTAGTGTACCCTCAAGTGGGCCATTTTTACCGCAGCGGATCTATTTTTTGTGTTAATGGCCATGCACTAATGTTGCCATTAGTGTGCGTCCTTTTAAAAAAGTACTACATGAGCACTTACCCCCACCCATTTTGTAGGTGGTCAGGGCTCATTTGATATCCCTGCACTAACCAGTTAACATGTGGGAACGTAGGGGGGGGGAAGGGAAATGGGACTTGATATACCGCCTTTCTGAGGTTTTTGCAACTACATTCAAAGCGGTTTACATATATCCAGGTACTTATTTTGTACCAGGGGCAATGGAGGGTTAAGTGACTTGCCCAGAGTCACAAGGAGCTGCAGTGGGAATTGAACTCAGTTCCCCAGGATCAAAATCCACTGCACTAACCACTGGGCTACTCCTCCACTAGCAACATTCCATGTAGAGGTCGGCCCTTGCAGATCACCAATGTGGCCGCGCAGGCTTCTGCTTCTGTGAGTCTGACATGTGCAGGGCGTCAGACTCACAGAAACAGAAGCCTGCGCAGCCTTCTACATGGAATGTTGCTAGTGGAATAGCAACATTCCATGTAGAATCTCAAATAGTAGCAACAGAATCTCAAACTGTAGCCAACATTCCATGTAGAATCTCAAATAGTAGCAACAGAATCTCACACAGTAGCCAACATTCCATGTAGAATCTTAGATAGTAGCAACATTCCATTTAGAATCTGAAATAGGGAAAGGGAAATAGGACTTGATATACTGCCTTTCTGAGGTTTTTGCAACTACATTCAAAGCGGTTTACATATATTCAGGTACTTATTTTGTACCAGGGGCAATGTGACTTGCCCAGAGTCACAAGGAGCTGCAGTGGGAATCGAACTCAGTTCCCCAGGATCAAAGTCCACTGCACTAACCACTAGGCTACTCCTCTGCTAACTGGTTTAACACAGGAATGCCCACTCTCCGCCCATGACACACCCCCTCAAAAAAAATTAGATATATTTTTATAGTTCATGCAGTTAGCATTTGCACATTGGAGTTACCACAGGATGCCTGAGCGTGGTACACCGTTTTTAGCTGCTTTATTGCCTAGCACAGTTTAATAAAAGGGCCCTTAAGGAAATCTATTACTTTAGCAGTTAACTTTCAAAAGTGAAACTATTATAAAATAAGGAAAATGATTTTTAAAAAAGACTAAAAGGAGCAGCTATAAAAGTTAAGTTAATAAATATCATCGTGAAAGCCAAAAATATTCCACATATTGAAAAGATGAAGGCAGGCCAAAAGACAGCTGGTATAGTTATAGGGTGAGACAAAAGAGGTTATTACAGCCAAAATAACATCTTTCAAAACATGGAAGAAAAGGATCTGAATAAAGAAAACGGAAAGCAGCATAAGCACTGGCAAGTTAGATGCAAAGAATTGATAAGGAAGGCAAAAAGAGAATTTGAAAAGAACCTTGCCTTTCAAGAAGTTTTTACTATGACTATTTGTTTCTGGTATATTAGAAGCAGAAAACCTGTGAGGAAGTTAGTTGGAATATTACATCATCAAGAAGTAAAAGGGAGTAATAGGGCACAGCCATAGCAGGGAGACAAATTCTTTGCTTAAGTCTTTACTGAGGAAGATGTAAAGGAGCTACTTGTTCCAGGCATGGTATTTAAAGGTGATGATATGTAGGAACTGAAACAAATCAGAGTGAACCTGGAAGATGTAATAGACTAAACCGACAAGCTAAAGAGCAGCAAATCACCCATTCTAGATGGTATTTGGGGAGGGAGGGGGTGGTATCCACATACACACATGAACAAATGGAATGCATATTCAAACGTAATACACTGATGGGCAGATGATCAGAATCAAACGAGGGTGCTAGAGGCTATTAGCACCACACTAGCACCTGCATTTGCTACCGCCCCATGATCAGAGCCCCCCCCCCCTCCCGAGTGTGTGAAACAATTCGCTGACAGGCTCTGAATGCAACTAGCATACAAATGCATGCTAAACAAATTCCTTCCCAATGATCAGTGAGCAGCATGTCAAACATTGTCAGCATGTCCGCGGCAAACCCTGTGCCATCTCGGAGCTGGCATTAGGGTTTGCAGATCATTGGGAAAGAATGGTGAGCCCTGTCCAGCATACATTTGCATGCTAGCAGCCCCCCTCATTCCCCCCAATACAACCCCTCACCCTGCAGAAGCAGAACCCTGACCCCCAGCCAGCGACACGGAGGCTGGAGGTCTGGTGGCCCTCCAGTCCCCCTGGCTCCCCCCGACACAAGTTCAGTGGGGCTGGAGATCCAGTGGGTCTCCAGCCCCCCCTAACCCCCCTTGACTCCCCCCCCCCCCCAAAAGGCCTGGTGGCCCAGTGGGCCGCAAATCAAGCCCCCGAAACCTGCTGGTGTAGCGGCCCTCTTTCCTACCCCTGCACCGTACCTTTGTTGGAGGAGAGAAGTACACCCCCTCCTCTTCCATCAGCACTGCCTTGAAAATGGCAGCACCCAGCCCTGCCCAGTGCATCCTGGGATGCGCTGGGCAGGGCTTCACACCATGCGCATCCCAGGATGCACTGGGCAGGGCTGAGTGCCGCCATTTTCAAGGCGGCGTTGCTGGGAGAGGAGGGAGTGTACCTCCCTCCTCCAACAAAAGGTACAGTGGGACGGGAAAGAAGGCTGCTAGACCACCAGGTTTGGGAGGGGGGGTTGATTTGCGGCCCACTAGACCATCATGGCTTTTTGGGGGGTGATACGAGGGGGGGTTAGGGGGCTGGAGACCCACTGGATCTCCAGCCCCCCTGAACTTGTGTCGGGGTATTGGGGGACTGGAGGTCCCTCCAGCCGCCGTGTCGCTGGCTCGGGATGGGGATTTCGTGAGAGCACTAGGCCACCAGAGCCATGCAGTTTGGAGTCTGGTGGTCCCACGGACCTCCAGCCGCTGTTTTTGACAGCCCATACCTGTCAAACAAGTGAGAGAGGATTGTTCAGGCACAATCCTCCCACAGTTTACCATGTTATTATCTCTGATCATAGGGGTGGTAAAGCCTTGTGCTGTTCCAGCGCTATTTTTAGAGCGCTGTTTGGAACAGTTCAGGGCTTTCAATCACCCTTTCCTCCTTTTTTCTGAGGCTCCTGCCTACTACTTCTCTTCCCTGATTGTCCCTTACAGACCCAGCCATATCCTTCGTTCTGCTTTCTCTCTCTGCTTTATCTCACACTATGTTGCAATGTACTCCCTGCTCAGCTTTCTTGGAGAGTCCTTTTTTATGGAACTCTTTGCCTTTTACTCTTCGCTCTGAGCAAACTTACCAGCAATTTAAAACCGCCCTGAAGACTCACCTTTTTACTAAAGCCTTTTTTGTAGGCCCACTTTTCTAGTAACTTGGTCAGAATTCTGTCGGTTTTATGGTTTTGCATCTGTCTCTCTAGTCTACTTTCTATCACTGTTCTCTCTCTTTTCTTAATTTATTTGGAGTTCCTTTTATTTTATGTATTGATTTTAACCTACTTGTATGAAAGGCGGCATATCAAACTTTTAATAAACTAAAACTTTCTGTTCAGATATGAATTTATCTTGGAATGCATGCATTTTATTATTATTTGGCAGTACAAGTTGCATGTTTTTCTTTTATTTGATACCATGGTAATATCTTCCACTCATTTTTCATGTAGGTCAGTGAGGTGGTTGGGGAGTTCTGTGCCCTTGGGGAAAAGTGTTTCCATGGTTTTCAGTAGTTTATTTTCTGGGCTGTTTTACTGAGAAATCTGCCTTTTCTCTGTAGGGTGGCCTATTTATTTCTGCCCATGTGTGCTGGATGGCTAAAGCAGCTGCACTGGGATACAGTCATAATGAAGCATAAAGTTGTTTGACTGATGACATAGTTTATTTTACAGCATTAATTTTCATATATTTCTGTTGTAAATGATGATATTTGATCCAGAATGCAATAACTTGTTTCCTGTTCCTGGAATATATTGACCATGTTGTGGGGGGGGGGGGGGGGGGGGGAATTGAAATTTAGAAAAATGCATTATATTTCTTTAAGAAAAACATATCAAAATTTGGCAACATGTCCCCCCACATTCTGCTGTCTACAAGTGCTGAGTGCTACCGTAATACAACCTTAGAAGGGCATTTTCAATATGATGTCTAAATCCAATTTGGGACATTTTGTAAAAAAACAAACAAACATCCAGTAGCGAACATGCCATTTTCAAACTAGAATAAAGTCCCAACGTTTTGTTTTGAAAATGGCCATTTGCTAGATGTTTTTATGCTCAATGTGTCTAAAGGAAAAGTCCATAGATCATTATTAAATGGACTTGGGGAAAATCCACTATTTCTGGGATAAGCAGTATAAAATGTTTTGTACTTTTTTTGTGATCTTGCCTGGTATTTGTTACCTGGATTGGACATTGTTGGAAACAGGATGCTGGGCTTGATGGACCTTTGCTCTTTCCCAGTATGGCAATACTTATGCACTTATCTTTTAGGACCATTAAAAAAAAAAAAGCCCAAGGGAAAAATGCATAAAAATAAACCACTGGGATGAATTGGGGCACCATTCTTAGTAGACTAGCCACACAGTGGGGTACTGCAGTGGACTTCACATAAAAAGGTCCCATGTACTTATCTCATTGTTATTCCTTTATACTGTATAGTGAGCCCTCCAAAACCCACCAAAAACCTACTGTACCTACATATAAATGACACCTGCAGAACTGTGGTGCAGCGTATTGAATTTAAACTTTTGTTATTGGTGTTTCAAGAGCGATAGGGTGTTGCTGCTGAGGCCTTAGTGTGCAGTTTGCAGTCTTATTGTCCTTCTCGGGTTACAGTCTGAAAACAGAACTTATTGGTTGTTGCTTCTTTTTCATCTGGTATGTTTGGAGGAAACTCGTAGTTGAGATTTTTTTCTTGCTGGTCCTCTTTTGTGAAATTCATTACCATTGGATATGCGCCAGTCGGCATCTGCACCCCAGTTCAAGAAATTGCTAAAAATCTGGCTATTTTCTAGGGTATTTGGCTGATGGGGGTTCTGAGTTTAGAGTTTGTGATTTGTAAGATTGTGGGTTTTTTTTTTTAATGAGTGTTTTATTGTACCTCGCCTAGATGTTTGAATAGGCAAGTTATAATTATAATAAAGAAATAAGGGCTATTGTTGTGGGGTACAATAGGTTTTTTATGGGTTTTGGAGGGCTCACACTTTCCACTAAGTGTACTAGTTAGAGTGGGTTATGGGCCTTTTGTTCCCTTCTCTGCAATGCACTACACTGACCACGAGACTACTCCAGGGACCTGCTTGCTGTTCTAATAGGACTGGCCATAACATCTGATGCTGTCGTAGAGGCTGGCATGTACTGTTTATTTCACATCTTGGGGGGGGGGGGGGGGTGGAAGGGGTCAGTGATCACTGGGGGAGTAAGGGGTTTAATGCCTTAATCCCTCCAGTGGTCTTTGGTTATTTAGGGCACCGTTTGGTCACTGAGTCATGATTGAAACGGGTGTAGCCAAAAGGTCTTTTGGCCCTAGGCGTTTTCATTGTGTTCCATTATTGCAGAAAAACGTCTGTCTTTTGTTCCTTAGTGTCAGCAACAGATGAATCCAGAGAAAAGTGGGTTGTGACCATCTACCAGCAGGTGGAGATAGAGAGCACCGATTTGAACTCTGTCTTATTGGACGGTATGCTCCAGGCATCCTCAGTATTCTCTATCTCTAGCAAGCAGGTGGACGGTCTTCTCCCTGCTTCTGTCTTCATCTGGCTGTAGCTTCTGTTCTGGAGAACTGGTTCAGTAAGCTTGGGGGTGTTAGGCTGAATGGTACTGACTTTAGGGGGTACACCTGTTGGTGCCAGGTCCGTACCCCTACCCCAATATCCTCTCCAGCCCTTCACCTTAGTCTCCTTCCTCACAGCTCCCTCAAAAAACAAACAAACAAAAACAACAGCGCTCTGGTGACTTGCACTGATGGTGCTTCAAGGCTTACTAGGGGAGTAAGAGGATTCCTTCCTTGCAGCGCAGCCTTCCTGAGGTGTCCAAACGCTAGCTTCTGTAAGTCTTCTGGGGAAGCGCTAGCACGGTTCACTGCTAGTTGGCAGCGGAGGTAGTGAAACACTGATCCCGCTATGGGCAGTGGAGAGCGGCATCAGGAGTCTGTCTGGGAGGATTCTGAGCATCAGGGCCTGTTAGCACAGTGGTAGATTTGGGTGCAAGTTCTTCCTGCGCTCTTGACACAAGTCTGTTTCCCGGCTCCTGAAGTGTCGGCGGCCATTTTTGATTCCTGCGTGCTGAACACCATGGCAGCGGGGAGTACCTTTCTAAGTCTCGAGCCGGTTTTGGGTCCGGTCCACTTAGGAACCCTGGGTGGTGCAGGAGGTACTATTTTCCCCCAAATTACACAGACCTTTTCTCTTGAAGAGCACAGCCTCCTACTGAGCCTGGCTTACAGCTGCCTGGTTTGCCTTTAGACCTCCCTGTTTTGTTGGTTATTGGAAGCAGCCTCGGAGTGGGAGTCTTCAGCCCCTTTGTCCTCTGTGCCGTCAGATGGGAATTTTTCCCGCCTTTTCTCTCTTCACACAAGCTGGAGGACTTGGAGGAGGGGGAGCTAGTTGGTGAGGAGAATGATAATCCCACAGCAGTCAGGGTGTTCCATAGGGAGGAACTCTCAACATTTATTACAAAAGCCTTACAGGCTTTGAATATTGCGATCCCGAACCCAGGGGAGTGGCAGCTCTTGGAGGCAGCCTTCTAATTAATTGTGCAGAAGAGGGGAGATCCAGTAATGGACCTGATGGTGACACACTGCAATGCGAAGGCCTCCAAATTCTTCAGCAGAAGAAGGGATTCAGGCCAGAAGTCATCGATGCCCTGCTTCAACCATGGCTATAGTCCGGCCTTCTCTACATCTTTCCCCCCGTGGCCACTGATTGGGTGAGTTCTCTGTCATGTGTGGCTTCATCTGGGCTGGGTGCTGTTAGTTGTGCCAGATTGGCCACACAGGCCATGGTACGCAGATCTGATGTCTCTTTTAGTGGATCAGCCCCTCTGGCTGCCGGCGATGCTGGAGCTCCTCTATCAGGGGCTTGGTCGTAAAAAAAAAAAGGACTAAGTAAAGTCGTCCAAGTGTTCGTCAGGGATGCCCTTCTTTTTTCCATTATCAGCCGAGGACGCCCATGTGTTAAGCACGCCCCAGTCCCGCCTTCGCTATGCTTCTGACATGCCCCCGTGAACTTTGGTCATCCCCACGATGGAAAGCAGTTGAGGATGCCCAAAATCGGCTTTCGATTATGCTGATTTGGGTGACCCTGTGAGAAGGACACCCATCTTCCGATTTGTGTCGAAAGATGGGCGCTCTTCTCTTTCGAAAATAAGCCTGCTAGTGTTCTGAAGCACTTTGTTGTTACTGCTGATATTTGACTGTCAATTGATTAGATTTATATCAAGAATAATTCCCAGTATTTTTAGTTGTATTTCGATTTGGTATGTGAAATTTTGTTGAGTTGTGGGGTTATAAGGGTTTGATAGAACTAGGAAGTTGGTTTTGTCTCTATTTAATTTGAGTTTGAATGTTGCTGCTCAGGTTTCCATAAGGTCCAGCCCTGTTTTGACTTGTCCAGTATTTCTGTAATTCTTTTGTTAAATGGTGTATAAATAGTGATGTCATCTACGTATATGAATGAGTTAAAGCCCATTGTTTCTAGTTCTTTTCCAAGTGGAGCCATAATAACATTGAACAGTGTTGGTGACATTGGAGAACCCCGAGGCACCCCATACTCGGAGTTCCAAGAAGTTGATAGCTGGTTGGATATCTTCACAATGTAGTATCTGGTCTTTAGGAAGCCGTTGGACCACGCGGCCATTGCACCGCTGACTCCCATGTAATTGAGCAGGGTCATTAGTGTTGCGTGATCTACTTAATGAAATGCACTGGACATATCGAATTGTAATAATATGTTCTGACGTTGACTTATTAAGCTTCTGAACTTTATCAGAGTGGTTACAACCATTTTAGTGCTGTACTGTGGTCTGAATCCTGATTGGGATTTATGGAGGATTGAGAATTTTGTCATATATTCCATTAGTTGTTGTGCTACCAGTTCTTCCATCGTTTTGGTCAGTAGTGGTGTTGAGGCCACTGGTCTATAATTGGTGAGATGGCTGATCTTGTTAATTATGTTCTTTGGGATGGTTGTAAGTACGATTTCGTCTTTATGCTTTGGGAAGTCGCCTTTTTGTTAACATGTATGTGATGTGGTTGGTGAGGCTTTCGATGAACCAGTTTGGTGGGCTTTTCATCATATAGTTGGGGCATTTGTCTAGTAGACAGTTCGCATGTGCATATTTTGTCAGTAGTTTACTGTGTTTGCTTTGGGTGGTTCGAAAGAAGAACAGATTCTATCTGCTGTGGTGTGGACATTTGTTTCATATTCTTCTCAGAAGGCTGTGATGGATGTTTGGTGTCGCAAGGTTAGATCTTGTCTTTACTATTTTTTGTTTGAAATATTGTGCTATGAGCTCATTTGCAGTTGGTGGTGTTTCATTTGATGCCAGTACATCCTGAGTTTTCAGTAGGTTGTTCTTGAGTTTGAATATTTTTTCCATATTGATCTGTTCTGGGTTCATGTATGTGCTGTAGTATTTTACTTTGGCTTTCTGTATGTTGTGTTTATATGTTCTTATGGCTGTCCTCCATATACTTTTGTTCTGCTTTGTTTGGCCCATGCTCTTTCTAGTTTCCTGTATATATTTTTTGTCTGTAATAGCTCATCATTGAACCAGGGTCTCAGTTGTTTTTTATTTCTTATTTTTGTTTTGAATGGAGTTATTTTGTTCAGTGTAATTTGCTTGCTTCATCCCAATTTCTCATGAAGTGGATGCTATTTGGTGCTAAGTTATATTCTTTCTTCACTGTTGTTCAAAAGGTGTGATTGTCCACCTTCCCTCTGGTTGTGAATGTGTGTAATGATCTTGGTTTTCTGTTCTTGCTGTTCTTTTTCCACTGTAATTGAAAAGTGAGCTTGCTACGTTCTGACCATAATACCTCTTCCCATTTGTTGTTTGCTATTGTGTGATTTTTGTTTGCTGAGAGCCTATGGGCTTGTATGTCCAATAAGTGAACTTTATTGTGGGATGAAGTGCTCTGAGCTGTTGTGAAGTTCCATTGGTATAGGAAGATCCTTACAGTTTTTGTGTTGGTGTCATTCCCTTTTTCTAGGTGCAGATTGATATCTCCTATGAGTAGGATATTTTGTTGGTTTGTGCAGGTAGTTCATGAAATCATATTGGCCGTTTGTCCAACTTCCTGTGGGTCGATAGAAAAGTATGATATATAATTGACCTGCAAGTGTTATGTCAGTGATTTTGCATGCTAGAATTTCAGTTGCTGAGGATATGTGTTTCTCAACTGGATCAACGATGAATGTGGATTTATATGTTATTGCAGCTCCACCTCCCTTCTTTTTGGTTCTGGTGATGTGAATTGTTTTGTATCCCGGTGGGCATAGGTCCAGCAGTCCTGGGTCATCTTCGAGATGTAGCCATGTTTCTGTTATAAGCAATAAACCTTAGTTGTTTCGTTTCTATCCAATCTCTCAGCAAGGCTGTCTTGTTGACTACCGATCTCACATTTATATATCCTATGGGTATCGTGGCATATGTTAGTTTTGGTGTATTTAACATTTTGTATTTGTCTGTATGGTCCATTTGTTTTGAGATTGTTGTCGTGTGTTTTTCTGGCTTGTCTTTTTGTTATTGATTTTTGATTTTGTCTCAATTTTGTTGTGATGGTCGTATTTGGACTCTTCCATTTGATGGTGGGATCTTCTTTTGTCAGTGATGCGTATAGGGATTTTGTGCCATTCAGTAGTTAATGTCCCTAGTATTCTTGTTATCCATATTGTCCTCTTGTAATAGAAGATCGAAGTTCTTAGATTGGGCATTTCGAGGGGTGAATTGGCACGAGGAGCTGCCTATATTGATTCCTTATTAGTCCTAATATTTGTTCCCTTATAGTTCTGATAAGTCCTTATTAGCCCTATATTTGTTCCTTTTTAGTTCTTATGGTCTTTATAGTCCTACAAATTTTGTTGTGGCATGAGCTATCAAGTACTAGAGTCCACAGTAAATAAGCCTGAGATTTTTAAATACATGATCCCAGATTGAGCAGCACCTTTTGGATTTCCTCATTAACTAGTTTAGGAACCAGAAGAGCAGAGTGTGCCTTATAGTCCTATGTGGGTTTTTTTTTAATCATGTGAGTGTGTGTGTTTGCATATGTGTAGGAGTCTGCTTCGGTCTCGTTTGATGTTCCACTGTTTACCTTGCTGTTCGCTGCGATCCTTCTTCACTGCACTTTGGATTTGGGTTGCCCCGATCAGCTGGACTTCCACATTCCTTTCTTCAGTCTGGGCTGTTCTATTGGACCAGGTCCTCTGCTCTCCTTCCTTGCAGCGTGTCCCCAAACTGTTCCTTACAGCCGTGCCTCCTGTGCCTTTGCCAGTACCTCTCTGCTCTCTTGGCTATACTGGCCCGAATCTAGTGGGTTATTTATTGGGCGGCTCGCTCGGCTGTCCTTGTCTCTGCCCGCTGCTTCGCTGATTTCCTGCTCTTCCATGACCCGTCTCGTTGTTCTGTCCTGGCACTCTAGGGATGCTAGGTTCTCCTGTCATGATGCATGCTCAGCGCCAATGTCTGTTTGCTCCTGCTTTGTCCTGCCTTATGCGCAATGGGGCGCCGCTGCAGCTGCTATTCCATCCCAGGCTCTTTGTTCTTCGTTGGCTGTGCGGGATTCCTGGAGCCTCCACCATAGAACCGCTCCCATTGGATTAGGGTTCTCCAGCTATGAGTGAGTGCCATGTTAAAATACCATCCCTGTGCCTCGGTTCCATCCGACCCTCGGCTCGGATGCTGTCTCAGCAGCGTTTATGCCTAGGTTGGCTCTACTGCTGTGTGGGGTCCCTGGGACCCCTCCATAGAGCCGGCCATGGTGGTTGAGGGGGTTCTCTAGCTGTGAGTGTACACCTGGTCCCATGCCATCTCAGCGCTTCTGCTCCGTCCAACTCCGTCTCTGTTGGGAATACCGCCGCTGCAGCCCTATTCCATGGTTCCCTGGGTTCCTGGGGATTCCGCTCCAAGTTCTCTGCAAATCCAGCACAAGATCCAGCGCTGGGTCAGATCCCGTGTGCGGTTCGAGACGGCCTGATTGCTGGGAGCGCCTCACAGGAGCTCCTCTCAGTCCGCCACCTTGTATGTCACCTGCTGCAACTAAAGAAAAGAAAATTATCAGGTAAGATAAAATTTGTCGTTGACACTCATTTTCCACCTCCAACATGCCCCTTTGAAATTTGGATGAGCTGAGGAGGAAAACATCTAAAATTGGGGTGTCAAAAATTGCAACATTTCTGAGAGCTAAACATCCTTCTGCCACCTTATGACGTTTTTTGGACATTTTTTTTGTTTTGAAAATGAGCCCCTTAATCTCTTAACTCTTGCGCTATTATATGCTTCACGCTGCTCTAGTTTGAGGGCCACTGTGAATCAAAAGAATTTCGAGAAAAGTATGTGTTTTGAACTTGAAAATTCTGAATAACTGCATCATGCATAATTACTTATTATGTCAAGTCTCCGACAAGCTGTTTGTTTTTGCAATCCAATTCTAATGAACATTATCCAGAAACCTGTCAGCTTTGTGCCTCAATCACATTCCAGATCTTTGCCAACATGCTGCTTAATGGCTACTGCCAGTCACTAGTGAGAATATTCTTCTCGTTCATTTTTATTGTGTGCAGAATGGAGGTAGTTCAAGGTGTTAGGTTCTTTTCACCTATGAGGCTGGCTGCAGGTACCAGTGCCAATACTGTAAACTGCCATTCAGGAGACTGATGTTTGATCAACAGGGCTGGGCGTGGGAAGGAGGGGGGTGCAGTCATAGTGCATTAATGACATTTACTAGTTGGCTTGAGAGTACACTTCAACACTGTACCAGAGGGAAACGTCCTCTGCTCCTCTCAACATAAGAACTGTCACTGCAACAGCCAAACTGAATGATGAGAGGAGAAACAAAGAGGAGGAAGGAAGTACCTCACACCTGCTCATTAATAGTTCAAGATGAGTTACATTCAGGTATCCCCAGAGGGCTTACATTCTGTACCTGAGCAGTGGAAGGTTAAGTGACATGTTCAAAAAGCACCAGGGGGATTGGACCCAGGCTTTCCTGATTGTGAACCTGCAGCTCCTCCATTTATGGGGTAATTGTAAATGAATGCTCATGGTATGTTGGGACAGGTTTGATTGAATTAGGAGCCAAAAAGTGAGATGAAGAAGTTAATGCAGGATGTACAGTGGGGGAAATAAGTATTTGATCCCTTGCTGATTTTGTAAGTTTGCCCACTGAGAAAGACATGAGCAGCCCATAATTGAAGGGTAGGTTATTGGTAACAGTGAGAGATAGCACATCACAAATTAAATCCGGAAAATCACATTGTGGAAAGTATATGAATTTATTTGCATTCTGCAGAGGGAAATAAGTATTTGATCCCCCACCAACCAGTAAGAGATCTGGCCCCTACAGACCAGGTAGATGCTCCAAATCAACTCGTTACCTGCATGACAGACAGCTGTCGGCAATGGTCACCTGTATGAAAGACACCTGTCCACAGACTCAGTGAATCAGTCAGACTCTAACCTCTACAAAATGGCCAAGAGCAAGGAGCTGTCTAAGGATGTCAGGGACAAGATCATACACCTGCACAAGGCTGGAATGGGCTACAAAACCATCAGTAAGACGCTGGGCGAGAAGGAGACAACTGTTGGTGCCATAGTAAGAAAATGGAAGAAGTACAAAATGACTGTCAATCGACAAAGATCTGGGGCTCCACGCAAAATCTCACCTCGTGGGGTATCCTTGATCATGAGGAAGGTTAGAAATCAGCCTACAACTACAAGGGGGGAACTTGTCAATGATCTCAAGGCAGCTGGGACCACTGTCACCACGAAAACCATTGGTAACACATTACGACATAACGGATTGCAATCCTGCAGTGCCCGCAAGGTCCCCCTGCTCCGGAAGGCACATGTGACGGCCCGTCTGAAGTTTGCCAGTGAACACCTGGATGATGCCGAGAGTGATTGGGAGAAGGTGCTGTGGTCAGATGAGACAAAAATTGAGCTCTTTGGCATGAACTCAACTCGCCGTGTTTGGAGGAAGAGAAATGCTGCCTATGACCCAAAGAACACCGTCCCCACTGTCAAGCATGGAGGTGGAAATGTTATGTTTGGGGGTGTTTCTCTGCTAAGGGCACAGGACTACTTCACCGCATCAATGGGAGAATGGATGGGGCCATGTACCGTACAATTCTGAGTGACAACCTCCTTCCCTCCGCCAGGGCCTTAAAAATGGGTCGTGGCTGGGTCTTCCAGCACGACAATGACCCAAAACATACAGCCAAGGCAACAAAGGAGTGGCTCAGGAAGAAGCACATTAGGGTCATGGAGTGGCCTAGCCAGTCACCAGACCTTAATCCCATTGAAAACTTATGGAGGGAGCTGAAGCTGCGAGTTGCCAAGCGACAGCCCAGAACTCTTAATGATTTAGAGATGATCTGCAAAGAGGAGTGGACCAAAATTCCTCCTGACATGTGTGCAAACCTCATCATCAACTACAGAAGACGTCTGACCGCTGTGCTTGCCAACAAGGGTTTTGCCACCAAGTATTAGGTCTTGTTTGCCAGAGGGATTAAATACTTATTTCCCTCTGCAGAATGCAAATAAATTCATATACTTTCCACAATGTGATTTTCCGGATTTAATTTGTGATGTGCTATCTCTCACTGTTACCAATAACCTACCCTTCAATTATGGGCTGCTCATGTCTTTGTCAGTGGGCAAACTTACAAAATCAGCAAGGGATCAAATACTTATTTCCCCCACTGTACCTACCACTTGAGGATCAGTATCTTCTCAGCTTTATTATATGTGGCCATTCATTCTGAAAATCTAAGTACAGTTCCAAGAGCTATAGCCATACAATCTCTTATTTTAAAATTGTTTTTTGAAAATGACAAGTCTTCGTTAGAATAACAATAACATTGAAAGCATTGGCCTTAAAAGGCTACATTTCAAGAAAAATTAGTACATTTTGGCATCACCTCTGCTCTTTCTTCTGTATTACCGTAGTCAACAAAGTACCATGGTTGTATGTCCAAGTTTATCATCTCTCACAGGTTAGGCAACTGTGCTTCTTCCAGCTTCATTACAGATCCTTTTGGCCCATCTTTTTCTAGGTCTGTCTGAATCTTTTTATTTCCCCTGTACGTTGATGTTAAACTTCTTTTGGAAATCTTCCATGTTCTCTTTCTCTACATTTGTTTCTATCATTCATTATTATTAACGTCTCGTTTACAATATACAAATGTAAAGGTTATTTTTTCAGCTGATGTGATTACTATACAAAGTTAAAACACAGGCACCCGCATTTAATTTATATTCTGCACCACTATCTGTATACATAGCAGCTGAATATTGCCTCTAAATCAGTGATTTCTAGGCTGCTCCCCCACCTCACCCCACAATTTTGTGGATTATATCTGGCTGTTGAGTGATTTAAACAACCCAATCTATATGGTTTAAATACAGTAGAATGCCGATTATCCGATGTCCAATTATCCCTATTGCTTTTTTTCCTTTTCCATTTTTTATCATAATCTCTGTATCATAGTTATTACATTATGCCTGATATACAGTAAAAAAAAATCTTAACATCACAAATAGCTTGATATTTTTCCCATTTATGACTGAAAACAAAAAAAATAATGCTCAACATGTAACTCTCAAAGTATATTCTCTTTTCAAGAAGGAATGTCCAATTATCTGGATTTATGATTATCCAGACCACCCCCTGCAGAGGATTGTCCAGATAATCGGAGTCCTACTATATATGTAGTTACACTCAGAGTGCTGAGTTGAGGCTGCCTGGATTGGCTATACCTTCAATCAACCACTGAAAAGCATTGGGAGAAAACTTCACCACACTTTGTGTTAGTGTGGCGATCCTTGTGAACAAGGCACACTGGGATTTGGGTCTCTCTTCCCAGGTCCTTGTACGCTCACGGTGAGACAAATTGAGAGCACAGTTTAGTTTCTCCCATGATTAAAGTCCCCAAAAGTCAGTCATGCAGGCTTCCTCTTTGTACAACTTTAGTCAGGCAATATCTTTATCCTGTACCTCTAATTCATATGGGAGCAATTTACCAGCAAGCCTCTTGTGTTTGTAAAATAATGGGGGAAGTGTGCTTGTCTCGGCAAGAATGACAGTTTTCCTATCCTTTTCTATGTAAAATGGGTCTTCCAGTTATAATTGCAAAAAAAAAAAAAAGGAAGGGAAGAAGCTACAGAAAAGAGCCATCATAGGTAATGGGCCCACAGAAAACAACCTAGAACCAAAGATGCCAAAGGCCTTTTGAAACAGCTGGAATGAATGTAATATATCCAGCTTATAATCAAAATAGTAAAACGCCTATATTGTGACCCAAATTGGGAGATAGACGTTTATCTCACAAAAACGAATAAAGCGGTATAATCGAAAGCCGAATTTGGACGTTTTCAACTGCACTCCGTCGCGGATGCAGACAAAGTTGATGGGGGGGTGTCGAAGGCGTGGTGAAGGCGGAACTGGGGCGTGGTTATCGGCCGATCAGAGATAGGTGCCTTTCGCCGATAATGGAAAAAAAATATGCGTTTTTAGCGAGAATTTAGGGCACTTTTCCTGGACCCTGTTTTTCCACGAATAGGGCCCCAAAAAGTGCCCTAAATGACCAGATGACCACTGGAGGGAGTCGGAGATGACCTCCCCTGACTCCCCCAGTGGTCACAAACCCCCTCCCACCACAAAAATATGCCGTTTCACAACTTTTTATGTTCACCCTCAAATGTCATACCCACCTCCCTGGCAGCAGTATGCAGGTTACTGGAGCAGTTATTAGGGGGTGCAGTGGACTTCAGGCAGGTGGACCCAGACCCATCCCCCCCCACCTGTTACACTTGTGCTGGTAAATGGGAGCCCTCCAAACCGCCCCCCAAACCCACTGTACCCACATGTAGGTTCCCCCCTTCACCTCTTAGGGCTATAGTAATGGTGTAGACTTGTGGGCGGTGGGTTTTGAGGGGGATTTGGGGGGCTCAACACCCAAGGGAAGGGTGGTATGCACCTGGGAGCTCTTTTACCTTTTTTTTGTTTTGTTTTTGTAAAAGTGCCCCCTAGGGTGCCCGGTTGGTGTCCTGGCATGTGAGGGGGACCAGTGCACTACGACTCCTGGCCCCTCCCACGAACAAATGCCTTGGATTTATTCGTTTTTGAGCTGGGCGCTTTCATTTTCCATTATCACTGAAAAACAAAAACGCCCAGCTCACAAATTGTCGAATAAAACATGGACGTCTATTTTTTTCAAAAATACGGTTCGGTCCGCCCCTTCATGGACCCGCTCTCGGAGATAAACGCCCATGGAGATAGACATTTTTATTTAATTATGCCCCTCTATGTGTTCTAAAATATCACTGTTGCAACCAAGATAATTGGAATGCAAAACTTGATCAAACCATAGTTGGCAATATTAGTTTTAATAGGTCATTTTACTTTATATACCATTATCTTTAGGGTTCTTGGAGATACTGTTGGTCTCTAAGATTGAAGATTCTTTTTCAGTTTCCTGTAATATGACTTGGTCATTGGCTAAATAGTATTTATAAATGTATTGTGTTCTAATGAAATTCCAGTGTAAAACTAAATTCTTCTAGTCTCTAGGAAATTTATTAGAATATATATTAAACGGTAGGGTGATAACCAATATCCGTATCTTATAATAAACCAAGGAATAAGTTTCTTTCCATAATCAATAGTAAACAGTATGGTGTTATGTCATGTAGACTTTGGGTGGCATTTTTCATCTTCAAGATTTGCCATAATATTTTGATCTGTCCTGTTTAGATAATAAAAACAAGTAGGAAAAAAGAGATAATTTAGGGGCTGTTTTACTAAGCTGTAGAGATAATTTAGGGGCCGATTTACTGAGCTGTGATAAAAAGTGGCCCCTTACTCAGGTCTTTCCCACATGCTTTGACCATTTTTACCAAAACGGTAAAATGGCTGATTTTCCACTGCTTGAACTAATGGCCATGCACTAATGTTGCCATTAGCATGTGCCAAAACACAAAAAGTACCAAGAGCCTTCAAAAATGGGCCATTAGCATGTGACCATTAAAAAAAAAATATTGCTTGAGCACTTACATCTATTTTGTAGATGATAAGGACTCATATACTAATCCTGCGCTAATTATCATGTGGTAATGTAGCTGTGCTAATTGATTACCACAGAAACGCCTACTCTCCTGCCCCAGACACACCCCCTCCATGAAAAAAAAAGTTCAGCGGTAAGCCTTTTTAAGCTGCAGTAAGCAGGTCTAAATTGTTAGACAATACAAGATGGTCACAATAGAGGTCGATATTCAGCCAGTGACAGTCAGCGTTTTGCTGATCACCGCCAGCTTTATTCCTGGATATTCAGTGCCAGCCATGTGCGGGCCACTGGCATGGAATATCCAGGCATATGTAGCTGGCTAAAACATAGCCAGTGAAGGGGCATTTTTACAAGGGCTTAGCTTGTGCTAATGGCCATTAGTGTTCACTAAGTGCCACATGGCCCATAGGTATAAAGTAGGACATGCAGAATTTAATGCATGCTAAGCTTTAGTAAAAGAGCACCTAAGTGAAATATTCAGCACTTAACCAGGTACAATGAACCACATAAAGATAGGACTGCGTTTTATGCATTCCTATTTATGTGGTTATCGTGGAGGGGCATAATCGAACGGCGCCGGCCATCTATATGGCCGGTGCCATAAAGAGCTGTCCCTGATCGTATTATCAAAAAAGATGGCCGGCCATCTTTTGTTTCGATAATACGGTTGGGGCTGGCCAAATGTCAGAGATGGCCGGGTTTGAGATGGCTGGCATCGGTTTTCGCCGATAATGGAAACTTTAGCCGGCCATCTCAAACCCAGCCAAATCCAAGGCATTTGGTCGTGGGAGGAGCCAGCATTTGTAGTGCACTGGCCCCCCTCGCATGCCAGGACACCAACCGGGCACCCTAGAGGGCACTGGAGTGGACTTCAGAAATTGCTCCCAGGTGCATAGCTCCCTTATCTTGGGTGCTGAGCCCCCCAAAACCCACTCTACACCATTACCATAGCTCTAAGTGGTGAAGGGGGCACCTACATGTGGGTACAGTGGGGTTTTTTTTGGGGGGGGGGGTTGGAGGGCTCTCATTTACCACCACAAGTGTACAGGTAGGGGGGATGGGCCTGGGTATATGCTGGGCCAGGGACCTGCATATTGCTGTGATGGAGCTGGGTATGACATTTGAGGCTGGCATAGAGGCTGGGAAAAAAATTTTTTTTTAATTTTTTTTTTGGGTGGGAGGGGGTTGGTGACCACTGGGGGAGTAAGGGGAGGTGATCCTCGATTCCCTCCGGTGGTCATCTGGTCAATTGGGGCACTTTTTTGAGGCTTGGTCCTAAAAATAAATGGACCAAATGAAGCCGACGAAATGCTCGTCAGAGCCGGGCATCTTTTTCCCATTATCAGCCGAAGTCGGCCATCTCATAACCACGCCCCCGTCCCGCCTTCCATACCCTTCCGAAACGCCCCCTTTAACTTTGGCTGGCTCTGCGATGGAAAGCAGTTGGAGCCGGCCAAAATCGGCTTTCCATTATACCGATTTGGCCGGGTTCATGAGATGGCCAGCCATCTCCCGATTTGTGTCGGAAGATGGCCGACCATCTCTTTCGAAAATAAGCTGGTTAGTCAGTTAATGGCTGAATATTGGCACTTAACTGGCAAAGTTCCCACTGTGCCCCCAGAACTCCCACAAAGTAGCCAGTTTCGGCTTAGGCACTAACCGGCCATTTTCCATCAGAACTATCCAATTGAGTGCCGCTAAATATACCCATTTTGCTCCAGATAAGTGATTTAAACGGCCAGAAACAGTTTCTAGCCATTTAAATCACTTTGAATATCAACCCCAATAGCTTTTAGATGTGTGTCTGCTTAAAAATCTCAAAGTTTTGTGGTTTCTCATGAAAGCCATTTGAAAGAACAGCATTGGGGTTCTATTCTCCTCCGTTTGGAAATAAATAACATTAGGATGGCTTTATTAAGGTGCAATAGCAAGCTCGGGTATCAAGTAATTGTGTTATAAAATGAAGAACCATGACAATATTGATGATTTGTAAAGTGAAGATCCTTTTAATCCAGAAAGGAGGAAAACAGACATTTATTTATTTATTTATTTATTGCATTTGTATCCCACATTTTCCCACCTATTTCCAGGCTCAATGTGGCTTACAAAAACCTGTTATGGCATCGCCATTCCAGGAGATAGATACATTTGGTGTTACAGCAAGATCATGGATGAGGAAAAAAGATCTAAACAAAGTTCTAGAAAGATACCTAGTAGAGTAGGGTGACGTGGTGAGGTATTATACTTAAGCTAAGGATTCCCATTGTAGGCCTTGTTGAAGAGAGAGGTTTTCAGAGATTTGCGAAAGTTAGTAATGTCGTTAATCGTTTTCAGGTCAGTTGGTAGTGTATTCCATAGTTGTGTACTCATGTAGGAGACATCTTTGGAGTGGAGAGCTTTATAGAAGTGGCCTGACTTCTGAAGCTTGAAACAATTTTCACAGTGAAGAGGAAACTATGCTGTTTTTTTCTTAGTCATCCAGCTCGTAGGTAAACTGATGCAAGAGGAAAGAGGCTTGTCCACGGTCACACAGAAAGTTGGTGGTGTAGCAGGGATTCCAGTATACTAACCATGCCTTCTGACTATAGATAGACCAGAATAACTAGCATGTTCTGATAGTGCTTAGTTTATCTGACTTGATAGTATATGCTGCTCCACTAACATTCCTCCTTTTTCTTTACTATTGCAAAACTATTTAGGGAGGAAGTTATTAAGATGCAGTAAATGTCAAGCTTTTACTGTACTTTGATTTACCATGGGGGTCGCAAATCTGTGGTTTCTCAAGTATCACAGATTGCTGACTCTCATGGTAAAGAAATAATGCTGCTTGTCAGCCGCCTTGCAAGCAGCATTAGTTCATCAACTTGGCAGCCCGATGCTCTCGGGCTGTAAAATAACCCCAGCTTTTACCTGGGGTTATTTTACCGGCTGTACTGCAACTTGCGGTATGCACCTGGTGCACATGGCAAGCCACGGTATGGTATTTACATAGTAATGAGCTACTTTACATGCCTTTACACGTTTTGTATCTCATTACATTGCAACCCATGTGGATTTAAATAAGGCTGTGCTAGAGCAAGACAACCCTTTGTAAAGACCTTCCTGACTGTAAATAATGAAAAAAGGAGACCATAACCTAACTGTGATTCTAGACTAGAAACATAAGTATTTTGAATCCTAGGACTGCACTGGTAAATTTAGAAAGTCAGAGGATGCTTACTCCTGAAAGAGCTACAGACACCTATACTATATATAAAATAAGTAGGGTGAAAAAGCCATGGAAAACAGATGCATCCACTGGCATGTGTATATTATAAGACAGTGAGAAAACAGGGGTAGGAGAAGTGTCACAACTTGGAGTACATCTGCCTAAAAAGCTATAATGTTCTGTCAGTTTTAGAGGTGAGCTTCAGGTGGTGATTCACTCTATGCCTGCAAGTGCAAATTCAGGGAAAATATTCAAAATCATATTTGTCCTGTACATTAGGAGTGGTTGCATAGTGCTTTATTATCTGTGCTTTATCTATACAACTTGCATTTTACAAGTATAATGAGTTAAGTTCTCAACTTCCACAAGGCACAATGAAACTGTAATAAAACATAGGTGCACTTCAGTACCCTTTTGCTTCAGAGGAGTGGCTGTGGATGGCTATGCCTTGTTTCCTTAATGAGAAACATCCATTTCTTCTCCAGTAGGAAGAGACTATATGTTAGTCACGCTCTTAAGAGCTAAATCATAATAGACAGGTGACACAGACGTTCTTTACTTTCCTGTGAGCATCAGGTTGCTGAGTAGGGAGTAAAGTCTTGCTCTTTGACCACAGTCTGGAACTCTGCTTCATGACTGCTGTATAATGGTTTAATGGTAACACATTTATATTCCGCATGTATCTGAGGTGGAACACAGTAAAATATACACAATTAAACAGAGCATCCCCCCCTAAAAAACCCCACAATAAATTATCACAAAAACTGTACCATCAGCCTCACCCACCCCACAAGCCTTCCCTCATCCCCACAGATACTGCACATCAAAATCAATACCACACCACAACCACTCATTCCACTCCTAGCATCCAGATTGCATAGATCAAAATAAAAGATGACCCTTCAGTTGTTTCTTACATACTACTATATTAATCATCTGCCATAAGGAGAGTGGAAACTGGCGCCAAATCACCGGTCCTACCAATGAAAACAAGCCTGTCTTCGTCTGCTCGTAAGATATACTGGCTATATCTAGAACACAAAACAGTGCTGCCCCTTCAGATCTCAGGAGGCGTGTGGGGGTATACTGCTGCAATTCATCGGCAAAATAACCAGCAACTGAATGCCAAAATGTAGTATGAATATGTAACAGCAACTTAAACTTCACTAATACACTCAAGCATGCCCGGAGCACACCTAAAGTTTCAAAAATATTGTGCAACACTCCACCCTCTATAGAGTAGGCAGTGTGGACATGGAAGAGGAATCATATTTATTTATGACATTTATATCGCACATTATCCCAAACAAGTTTGAGTTCAATGTGGCTTACAATAAAAAGTATAGGATACATAACAAAGAATAATGCATAAGAAAGTAATTTGTTGTAAGAATCCAATTTTACAATACAATATCATAAACATACTGGGATAGCTATGGATGTTTAACATTTAGAAAATCTATTATGAATGAGAAATTGTACATGAAGCAAAGAGAAAGTTAATGGTAAATAGAATAATAACCAATTCATGTAATAATTAATTAATTGAGATATGGTTGTTCTTTGTGAGGGTTTGTTTGAATAGGAACGATTTGAGGATTTTGCGGAATCTAGTATATTCCTGTATATTTCTTATTCTCCGAGTACAAGCAGGCTGCTTGTTCTCATGTGGGTCGACATCTGCGTCGGCCTAGGAATTGGACGGCACTTTGCAAGCAAAATATTTAAAAAAATGTTTTGCCAGAGTCTTCTGGCGCGTGTGCAGCATGCACTGCACATTAACGGACTGTTTTCCCACCCGTTGCATGAGCGCGTTCCCTCAGTTTTCTTTTCTCCGCGTTGAGGTGCGGTAGTTTTTTCTGTGCTCCTCTCAGGCCCAGGAAAGAGTCTTCGAGTTTTCGCTTTTTCTTCTAATTTTTTCTTTATTTTATAATTATTGTTATTAAAAAAAGAAGTTTCCTTAGTGTACTTTTAGTTTTGTCTCCTTTGTTTTTCATTGTGGCCGGGTTGTTCCCTTATTTTTGTGCCCTTTTCTTTTATCAGGCACAATCGTGTCTTTTGATTTTGCCGAAGCCGTTTTTTCTTCCATGTCATCAAAGACACCCAGCGACTTCAAACGTTGTACTCGGTGCAACCGGACCATCTCAGGTACCGATACCCACGCCTGGTGTATCCAGTGCCTTGGGCCCGACCATAGCCCAGCTGCTTGCAGTCTGTGTCTTAGTATGAAGAAACAGACCCAAGCGTCTCGAGAAGCCCAACGAGAAAAACTTTTTGGGGCTCGGTCCAGTCCTTCAATGTAGACATCGATTTCGGTACCGAGGTCAGCGGCATCGACATCGAGGGAAGCACCGACGTCGGGAGTGGAGGTAATGGCTGCTGAAAGACCAATTCAAATTGGGAGCAGTGAGGCATCGAGTGGGTCTCCACCTGCCTCGAGGCTTCCTGTTATGCAGGCCCCCCCGGGACCGACCTTCGTCGGACCCGGCCCCAAGGAGGTGTGAGGATTCCACGTCCTCATCGGTACTGAGGAGTCTTGATGATGGGCGTCGAGTGAAGGCAAAGAAGCACTTCATCGTTCTCCTTCGACACATGATGCCAGGAGCTCCGGGGCGTCGAGGGAATCGGCACCCAAGAAGCGTCGGCACCGAGAGGCTCGCTCCCCCTCTATTCAGGAGGTGCCAATGCGTCGGTCTTCTGGCAGCCCGATACCTGCTCCCGAGCCTCGACAGATTCTGCCACTGGCTCCTTTACCGACCCCGCAGCCTTGTCTGACGGCGGCTCTCGACGAGCGCATCAGGGCCCTGCTTCCAGAGCTTCTGGAGGGAATGCTGCGCCAGTCTGCTTCAGTGTCGGGGGTGCTTGGACCTTCGTACCGTCTACTGCAGCAGCATCTGGCCTTTCGCCTGTGGTGAGGTCCCCGACCTTGGTGCCACCTCCGGCATCGGTGTCGGCTGCCACCCAGGTCAACTCCCCTTCGATGTCAGTGGACGAAGCTTCACCGCAGTCCAGGTGGGCGTCGACTTCTCGGCACCGCCATCAAGGATGTCGCTCCTTGGCGTCGAGGCAGGCTCAGTTTCGGACTGCTCTGAAGGATATTTTGTCCGATACTGAAGATGAGTGTTCGTGGGAGGAAGAGGAAGATCCCAGCTACTTTTCTTCTGACAAGTCCTATGGGATACCCTCTGAACCTTCCTCTCCACCAGAAAGGAGACTTTCTCCAGTGGAGAGTCTATCCTTTACCTCCTTTGTTTGGGAAATGGCTGCCGCTATTCCCTTCCCTATGGAGGTTGAGGATGAGCCCAGGGCTGAGATGCTTAAGGTCCTGGATTATCCTTTTCCGCCTAGAGAGGCAGCAACAGCTCCTTTGCATAGTGTACTGAAGGAAGTCCTTATGTGAAACTGGTCGTTCCCTCTGTCTAATCCCGTGGTCCCGAAAAAAGCTGAATCCCAATATCGGATCCACAGTGAACCTGGTTTGATGAGGTCTCGGCTACCTCATGATTCCATGGTGGTGGACTCCGCCCTCAAAAGATCCAAGAGTACTGGGGACTATGCCTTGGCGCCCCCAGGCAGAGAATCTAGAACCTTGGACTCTTTTGGGAGGAAGACGTATCAGGCCGCTGTGCTCGCTGCCAAGATCCAGACTTACCAGCTCTTCATGAGCATCCACTTGCGGAACTCGGTGAGGCAACCGTCCAGCTTGGTTGATGCACTCCTTCTGGAGCAGGCTGAGCCTTTTTGCCAGGTGGTCAGACAGTAGAAGACGTGTCGAAAATTCCTGGCCAGGGGTACGTTCCACACTTTTGATGTAGCATCCAGGATCGCTGCCCAAGGTATAGTGATGCACAGACTCTCATGGCTGCGTGTCTCTGACCTGGATCATTCGGTCCAGCAGTGGATGGTGGATGTTCCTTGCCAGGGGGGGACAACCTTTTTGGTGAGAAGTAGAGGATCTAGTTGACCAGATCGAGCATAATGATGCTATGGATTCTCTCTCCAGCCAGGCGTCTTCTGCTACTACTTCCTCATCCAGGAGGTTTTTTTAGAGGGAAGAGTAGTGCTCCCTATGCCTATGCTAGGCATAGGTATACTCCTGCTTCTCGGCAGCCTGCCCAGGCTCAGTCCCAGCGCACTCGTCAACAGCATGCGCCTAAGGCCACTGCGGCTCCCCAACAAAAGCAAGGGATGGGATTTTGACTGGCTCCAGTTCAGCATAGCCTCAGTAAACATGTCCGTACCAGACAACTTGCCGGTTGGGGGGAGGTTAATGTTTTTTCACCAAAGGTGGCCTCTTATAACCTCCAACCGGTGAGTTCTTCAAATTGTCCGGTTAGGATACACCCTCAATCTGGTATCCAAGCCTCCAAATTGTCCACCGGGAGCTCAGTCCTACAACTCCCAGCACAAGCAGGTACTTGCAGAGGAACTCTCTGCCCTTCTACAGGCCCAAGCAGTCAAACCCGTTCCACCAGGGGAAGAAGGGCTGAGATTCTATTCCAGGTACTTCCTTATGGAAAAGAAAACAGGGGGGATGTGTCACATCCTAGACCTAAGGGCCCTGAACAAATTTCTTATTCAGGAAAAGTTCAGGATGGTTTCCCTGGGCACCCTGCTTCCCATGATTCAGGAAAATGATTGGCTATGCTCTCTGGACTTAAAGGATGCTTATACACACATCTCGATACTTCCAGCTCACAGGAAGTATCTTCGATTTTGGCTAGGAACACAGCACTTTCAGTACCGTGTACTGCCTTTTGGTCTGGCATCTGCGCCCAGAGTGTTTACAGTGTGCCTAGCTGTAGTCGCAGTGTCTCTACGCAGACTAGGAGTGCATGTGTTTCCTTATCTCAACGATTGGCTGATGAAGAGCACCTCGAAGGAAGGTGCTCTGGAGTGCATGCGAATGACTATTCAGGTGCTGGAGCTACTGGGGTTCATCATAAATTATCCCAAGTCCCATCTTACCCCAGTCCAAAAATTGGAATTCATTGGAGCTCTGCTGAATACTTAGACAGCTCAAGCTTGTCTTCCCGAGGCGAGGGCGGACAACCCTCTATCCCTGGTGTCCATGGTTCGAGCGTCTCAGAAGGTCACGGCTCAGCAGATGTTGAGACTTCTGGGGCACATGGCCTCCACAGTTTATGTCACGCCCATGGCACGTCTACATATGAGTTCAGCTCAGTGGACCCTAGCTTCCTAGTGGTTTCAAGCTGTGGGGGATCTAGAGGATGTAATCCAGCTGTCCACCGACTTTCGGAATTCTCTTCAGAGGTGGGCGATTCAATCCAATTTGACTTTGGGGCGACCATTCCAAGTTCCTCAGCCACGAAAAGTGCTGAGGACGGATGCATCTCTCCTGGGGTGGGGATCTCATGTAGATGGGCTCCACACTCAGGGAGCCTGGTCCTTTCAGGAAAAAGGTCTGCAGATCAACCTCCTGGAATTAAGAGTGATCTGGAACGCTCTAAAGGCTTTTAGAGATCGGCTGTCCAACCAAATCATTTTAATTCAGACAGACAATCAGGTTGCTATGTATTACACCAACAAGCAGGGGGCACCGGATCTCGTCCTCTGTGTCAGGAAGCCATCCAGTTGTGGATTTGGGCTCGCTGTCACGGCATGTTTCTCCCAGCCACTTATCTGGGAGGCGTAAACAACAGTCTGGCCGACAGGTTGAGCAGCATTATGCAACCTCACAAGTGGTCACTGATCATGGGCATAGTCTGCAAGATCTTCCGAGTGTGGGGCACCCCCTCGGTGGATCTTTTTGCCACTCAGATCCATCACAAGGTCCCTCTGTTCTGTTCCAGGCTTCAGGCCCATGACCGACTAGCGTCAGATGCTTTTCTCCTGCATTAGGGGACAGACCTTCTGTATGCGTATCCTCCCATACCTCTAGTAGGGAAGACTTTGCTGAAACTCAAGCAGGACTGCGGAACCATGATCCTAATTGCACCCTTCTGGCCGCATCAGATTTGGTTCCCTCTTCTTCTTGAGTTGTCCTCCGAGGAACCGTGGAGATTGGAATGTTTTCCAACCCTCATCACCCAGAACGAGGGGTCACTTCTGCATCCCAACCTCCAGTCTCTGGCTCTCACGGCCTGGATGTTGAGAGCTTAGAATTTGCCTCCTTGGGTTTTTCAGAGGGTGTCTCCCGAGTCCTGCTTGCTTCCAGAAAAGATTCCACGAAGAGGTGTTACTCTTTCAAATGGACGAGGTTTGCCTTCTGGTGTGACAGCAAGGCCCTAGATCCTCTTTCTTGTCCTACACAGACCCTGCTTCAATACTTTCTACACTTATCAGAGTCTGGCCTCAAAACCAACTCAGTAAGGGTTCATCTTAGTGCGATTAGTGCCTATCATCGCCGTGTAGAGGGTAAGCTTATCTCTGGACAGCCTTTGGTTGTTCGCTTCATGAGAGGTTTGCTTTTGTCAAAGCCACCAGTCAAACCTCCACCAGTGTCATGGGATCTCAATGTCGTTCTCACCCAGCTGATGAAATCTCCTTTTGAGCCACTGATTACCTGCCATCTGAAGTACTTGACCTGGAAGGTCATTTTCTTGGTGGCTGTTATTTCAGCTCATAGGATCAGTGAGCTTCAGGCCTTGGTAGTACATGCACCTTATATCAAATTTCATCACCACAGAGTAGTCTTCCGCACGCACCCTAAGTTCCTGGCAAAGGGGGTGTCGGAGTTCCATCTGAACCAGTCAATTGTCTTGCCAACATTTTTCCCCTGTCCTCATACCCGCCCTGGCGAAAGCAGTTTGCATACCTTGGACTGCAAGAGAGCATTGGCCTTTTACATGGAGTGGACAAAGCCTTTAGACAGTCCGCCCAGTTTGTTTCTTTCCATCCCAACAGGAGGGGAGTCGCCGTCGGAAAACGCACAATCTCCAATTGGCTAGCAGATTGCATTTCCTTCACTTATGCCCAAGCTGGGCTGACTCTGGAGGACCATGTCACGGCTCATAATGTTAGAGCCATGGCTGCATCAGTGGCTCACATAAAGTCAGCCTCCATTGAAGAGATTTGCAAGGCTGCAACGTGGTCATCAGTCCATACATTCACATCTCACTACTGCCTTCAGCAGGATACCCGACACAACAGTCGGTTTGGGCAGTCAGTGCTGCAGAATCTGTTCGGGGTTTAGAATCCAACTCTACCCCCCTAGGCCCATTTTTATTCTGTTCCAGGCTGCACTGTCTGTTAGTTAGATAGGTTTTAGGTCAATCTCAGTTATGTCCTCGCCGTTGAGAGGCCCAATTGACCCTGTTTGTTGTTTTGAGTGAGCCTGGGGGCTAGGGATACCCCATCAGTGAGAACAAGCAGCCTGCTTGTCCTCGGAGAAAGCGAAAGCTACATACCTGTAGAAGGTATTCTCCGAGGACAGCAGGCTGATTGTTCTCACAAACCCGCCCCACCTCCCCTTTGGAGCTGTTATTTGCTTCTCTTTATGCTTTTTGATTTAACTGAGGGAACGCGCTCATGCGACGGGCAGGAAATCAGTCTGCGCATGCGCGGTGCGCGCTGCGCACGTGCCAGAAGACTCTGGCAAAACTTTAATTTTTATATTTTGCTTGCAAAATGCCATCCGATTCCTTGGCCGACACGGACGTCAACCCACATGTGAGAGCAATCAGCCTGCTGTCCTCGGAGAATACCTGCTACAGGTAAGTATCTTCGCTTTTTGGATGGTAAGAAGTTCTACCATTTGGCTCCTAGGTAAGTGAAGTCTGCAGAATGGACAGTTTTGTAGATCACATTTTTGCAATTTGGAAGGTATAGTCTGAGATAGTTTATTGCCTCATATTTAGTGTTTCTTTGAGGGAAGTTTATTAATGGTACCATATAGTCTGGAGCTGTGCCATTTAGTATTTGAAAGATAAAGATACATAATAAGAAGGTGATTCTCACTTTGATGGCAAGCCAGTGTAAATTGATTAATAAAGGGGAGGCACTTTCAAAATGAGAGATTTTATATATGAACCTGGCTGCAGTGTTTTGACCTGTTTGGAGTTCTTTTCCCAACTGGTACTCCTTATAGGCAGCATGTATTGCATTACAATAATCAAATTTGGATAATGTTAATGATTTGTACCAATAGTCTGAATGTTTCTGATGAAAAATAGGGTCATATGGCCAAAAGAGAAGCTAAGGAGGCATTGGAAACCCCACCAAAGTCTAGAATGCAAAGGGAAGCAGCTTAAGAGGGAAGGTGTTGTGTGCAATGGCTACTCTGCACAAAGCAGAGCCAAACTATCTGTGCCCTACATGTTGTCTGCTAATACCCACATATTGGGGCTCATGCTGTCTCTAAGCAGGAAAAGGGCATGTGTGACTACATGTGCTTAGATAGAAATGACCTCCTACCCATGTGCTGGTCTGAACCTGAGCACCAGGCAGTGGTAACTCTCTCTTCCCATCCTCCCTCTACCCTGGTACACGTGGTCAGGTCTGAAGGCATATTGGCGGGGAATCACTTGGATAGACCACTAGTTGGCCTTGAACAGTATTGTTTAGAGCAGGGGTTCTCAACTGAGTTCTCGGGACACACCTAGCCAGTCTGAGTTTTAGAATATCTATCTACCATGTATATGCATGGAATACATTTGCATTCACTGTCTCCTTTGTATGTCCATCTATTTCATGCATATTAATTTTGGGTATTTTGAAAACCAGACTGGGTTGGGAACCCCTGTTCTAGAATATACTAAAGTAAGAGTAGAGAGGGGCTACACATACTGTACATCTGGCCAGACTGCCACAGACATTCACAGTTGCCAAAGAGTATGGAGATTAATGGCTCCAATCTTTACTTGGCCCCATTCACAATTATTAAGAATACTATAAGTTATAGATATCAACAAAAGTCTGGCTTATTTGTGTTTTGACAATTTCTGTAGAGGTGTTTATTTTCCACATCTGTGAATCTCTTTTCCATGGGGCTTTCACTGAACTGCAGTAGCTTCCTGCTGAGAGCTCTTCAAAACTTGTTCACACAACCTTTCATGGTAGGATAAGCCCAACTCCAGGCCACGTTCATCACAGAAAAATTAAGAGAATATACATTTGGTGATGTGCTATCAGTTTCTTATCAAGGATCCAAGGGTCTCTTGCAGTTAAGCTCCATAGAGTAAAAGTATTTTTAGCTTTCTAAGTTTATATTCAGTTTCCCTCAGCAGAGAGGTTATAGCTTGATTATATCTATAAAGATCTTCTACTTTTTTTTTTTTTTTTTTAATGATGGTATGTCACTGATCTTTAATGGAAAGACAGATCTGTGTTTTTCCAGCACTAAAACTTTTCATCTCTATGTTTTCTGTTGAATGAAGGTGTGTGGTTATCTTGTTAGTCCACTTAAGTACATATTTATATTTTATTCCTGAATAACAGTATGGGTTTGAGGTTTCCGTACGTTCTGTGTTGCTAATCCAAGGGTTACAGAACTGAGGGTGCTGCCATTCTGTTATCAGAAACCAGTCATCTATCCACTGACTCCACCCCTACGTACCCTGTAACTTAGACCAGTTCCTCATATCCTATTATTATTTATTTTGGATTTTGCTCACGCCTTTTACACTTGTGTTGGTGAGTTACATTCGTGTACACTAGGTATTATTCAACTGTACTTATAATTTATCTTCTGTTTGTCCTGTCTATATATCTCAGCTGCACTTGCCCCTTGCCTATCTATTAAGATGTTTTATTGTATTGTTCTTCCATGCTGGCATCATTTGTAGTCTGAACCAAAAGGTAACTGAACAAAGAAAACCCACGGGGTAAACAGAGCAAACTAAAAAGAGGGAGAAGGAAGCAGACTGAACAGACAATGGGATGAACATACTAGTTTATTACTGCACTACGTGAGACTCGACATGGCACCGTGTACATTCTCAATAACATATATTCATATGTATTCTCAGTTCACCATTAATGAATCCGCTGGTTCATTTTTGATGTCTCACTATGTGCGTACATATATTTTTTCATATATACCAAATTTTAATTGTGCAGTTTTATATTTGTATGTTAGTGTGTTATTCATTATTATTTTTTATTGTAGACTCCTGAGGAGGGCACTTCTGAAACACGGTGTCATGTCGAGTCTCACGTATTGCAGTAATAAACTGGTGTGTTCACCCCATTGTCTGTTCAGACTACTTCCTTCTCCCGCTTTTTGGTTTGCATCATTTGTACTCTGACATTTATCACATTGCTGTTAATAGCAATGCAGAACAATTATTTAAATGTTTATATTTCTGATAGTGTTTCATGATAATCCTGTCACTAGCAGCCTTATTTTTGAAAGTGATGGGTGTCCAGATTTCGACCCAAATTGGGAGATAGGCGCGCATCTCACAAAGGCGCACAAATTGGTATAATCGAAAGACGATTTTGGGCATCTTCAACTGCACTTCGTCGCGGGAACGAACAAAGTTGACGGGAGCATATCGGAGGCGTGGTGAAGGCGGGACTGGGGCGTGTTTATCGGCCAAGCAGAGATGGGCGCCTTCAGCCGATAATAAAAAAAATGGCCGCTTTTAGCGAGAATTTAGGTCACTTTTTTTGGACCCTTTTTTTTCACGAACAAGTCCCAAAAAAGTGCCCTAAATGACCAGATCACCACCGGAGGGAATCGGAGATGGCCACCATACTCCTCCAGTAGTCACTAACCCCCTCCCACCAAAAAAAAATCCAACTTTAACAACGTTGTTTTCCAGCCTGTATGCCAGCCTCAAATGCCATACCCAGCTCCATCACAGCAGTATGCAGATCCCTGGAGCAGTTTTAGTGGGTGCAGTGCACGTCAGGCAGGTGGACCCAGGCCCATCCCCCCCTACCTGTTACACTTGTGGTGGTAAATGGGAGCCCTCCAAACCGCCCCCAAAACCCACTGTACCCACATGTAGGTGCCCCCTTCAGCCATAAGGGCTGTGGTAATGGTGTAGAGTTGTGGGCAGTGGGTTTTGGGGGGGGGATTTGAGGGGCTCAGCACTCAAAGGAAGGGAGCTATGGACATGGGAGGTATTTGACTTTTTTTTTTAATTGTTACAAGTGCCCCCAAGGGTGCCCGGTTGGTGTCCTGGCACGTGAGGGGGACCAGTGCACTACGAATCCTGGCCCCTCCCACGACCAAATGCCTTGGATATGTTCGTTTTTGAGCTGGGGTGCCTTCGGTTTCCATTATTGCTGAAAAACAAAACCGCCCAGCTCAAATCTGCAGAATTCTGATGCATTTGCCGGGCACAAACCGTATTATCGAAAAAAAAGATGGGCGACCATTTTTTTTTTCGAAAATACGGTCTGTCCCGCCCCTTCACTTACACGTTCTCGGACATAGACGCCCATGGAGATGGGCGTTCGCGTTCGATTATGCCCCTCCAAGATTCAATTTCCGTTTCCAAATTTACCTCATTCATTGTATTCTTGATTATATTTGGTCATTTTACTATTGTTTACACTGTTAACAAAATTGTAATCTTTATATCAAGCTGAACCTGCTGTACACCACTTTGAGTGAATCTCTTCATAAAGGCATTTAATAATCCCAATAAATAAATAGTTGATAGCAATAAGCTGAGAAATATGGAAGCCAGTTTTAAAATCCCAACAGTGCTGCTTGTGATCTTAGGCAAGTCGGTTAACCTTCCATGACATGGAGTATAGACATAGTTCCTTGTTTACTAAGCCTTTTTTCTTATTTATTTGCTGCATTTGTATCCCACATTTCCCCACCTATTTGCAGGCTCAATGTGGCTTACATTGTTTCGTCATGGTGATCGTCATTCCAGAGTGAGAGATACAAGTGGTATTACATAAAGATCATGAGTGACATAGTAGATTAAGCAATCCAGTATAAAGAGATCACAATTCGGGATAAGAGATAAAGTGGTATTGCGTTAAGGCATAAAATGAGAGAAAACCTTTCAGTGAATAGGCCACTTACTATTAATAAAATTTATGGATTACCTCCATCAGTCAGCCCATGATGATTTACAGACACAAACCAAAATATGAACATTTACCCCACAATAAACTAGTAACTCACCAACCCATCTTCATTCCATCTTAAAACCTTAGGGTCCTGTTTACTAAGCTGCGTTAATGTTTTTAGTGTGCACACAACGCTAGCATGCATATAGCATGGCTTAGTAAACAGGGCCCTTAGATTGCAAAGCTTCTGGGGACAGGGAAATACCTGAATATAGCAGCTTTTGAACTGCCAAATAGAAAGGTCAGTCTAAATAAATAAATGTGTAGAAATAAAGGTGAACAAAGAACTTGAAGGTATTAGTTGTTGTTAGTACAGAAAAGAAATCATGATTCACTTTTATTTTTTAAGAAAGAAGTATACATCTAGAAAACTAGTCATAGATGTATTAGGTTAGCCCAAAAAGGTATTGCTTACAACTTGTTGGGTCATTATTTCTACTTAGCCGAAATTGGGTGGCGGAGCAGGTGGGGGAAGAGAGGTTGGTGGTTGGGAGGCGAGGATAGTGGAGGGCAGACTTATACGGTCCGTGCCAGAGCCGGTGATGGGAGGCGGGAAATACTGCTGGGCAGACTTGTACGGTCTGTGCCCTGAAAAAGGCAGGTACAAATCAAGGTAAGGTATACACATATGAGTTTATCTTGTTGGGCAGACTGGATGGACCATGCAGGTCTTTTTCTGCCGTCATCTACTATGTTACTATGATTTAATACCAAAAGAAGATGATATAGTAGATGACAGTGGAACTGCCTCCCGCCCCAATGGTCTAATCCACTGTTCATTTGTTTGGCTTTCTCTAATCCAGTCTACCCAGGTATTCAAATTCTTAGTGTTAAGAACCTGCCCCGTCTGCTGGCTGTAGACGCTCGATTGTTTTTAGGCTATTGTTCCTAATACAAGTCAGTTTTGTCATCTTCTTCACTGGTCCTCTACCATCCTAGATAGATTAAGGGGCATGTTTAGTAAGGTGTGCTAAGCAGTACGCATGGGTTTTAGCATGCGCTGTTAGTGCAAGTGCATGCTAATGTTTATCATGTGTTAAAACAGCCAGCATGGTAAAAGTCTGGTGCTAACTGCTTAGCGCATGAAGGGGCAGGAACTCGGTAGAGAGTGGGCAGAGAGTGGCGTGGACTGTATATTGCAGTCAGCATGTGGTAGGTGCGTGCTGTCAAATGTGCAGTTAACAGAGGTCCACCTAGCACCACCTTGTTAGGTGCATCTGTGCCCATACACTCTAAATCACCCGTGTTAAAGAACTTCCCTATGTGGAAACTACAGAGGGAATGCTGGACACCCTCCCCCCCCCCCCAACAGTTGCCACAGAGCCCTTGTACTTAAGAGACATTGTTTTGCTTGATAACCCGCATTAAGTACAAGACCCTAATGCTCTTTAGTAAACATGCCTCTAAGTATAAAACATTTCGTATGTAATCCAACACCCAGACCTCCTCAACCAATGTTTTACCAGCCAGTTTTGTAATAATCTATGTAGCTAACAAAAATTAGTAAGGCTTTGTCATAACATCTGGCTTCCTATATCCCTGTGTTTTTGGAAGATGGTACATAGTTGCCACCAGGAACCCACTTGGTTTCTGGGGATTTGTGGCCTGCTGACTCCTATTTTTTTTTAATCACCTTTCCTCTTGTTTCTGTTGTTGAGAGGCTGAAAGGTGGACTTTTTGTAATATTTCTACTCCATCCCTTTCCCATCACAGTTTTCTGTTTTTCTCCCTAGTATGCTTGAACTGTGCTACTTTCTGCCACTCTCTCAATAAAATACTGTTTTCTCATGTATTTATTTTATTTCAGCAACTTGATTCCCACAAATCCAAAAACGTACTTGTCCAATACGGATAACTGATACATTATAGCCACAATCTGCATGAGCCATATTTTCTCCAGCTTCATATTATAACCCTAGTCTTTAAAATTACTTTTCTGCAAAAATGTTTCCCCTTCTGGTTTCTAGATGCCTGACAGTGTTTGAACGTTTCTGTGATATCCCTTTGTTTTCTTCTATCAAATCAATATTAAGTGTCTCAAGCCTTTCTTTGGATGGTTTGTATTGCTGACCCCCTATCTGTTTGTAGCCCTTCTCTGAAGCATTTTCATCTTTATTTGACATTTCTATTCCACATTTTCCTGAGGGATTACGCGGGTTCAATGTGGCTAACATAGCAATAACATTTGAATAATACATAATATAACCAATATAGAAAGGAAAAGATATCTTCTTGATATCCTTTCAAAGGTATAGGTTTAAGAACTGACACAGTACTTAAAGTAGGGTATCGATAATGACCTAGGCAAGGGAAATTTTATGTCCTGGTGATGGTATCTCTGTGCAAGCAAGCACACCATTAGATTTTTTCATTGCTTTATTATAGGTCTTCTGACGTGCAGTGTTGTTCAAAGTACTAGGTCAAAATACTTAAGTAAAAGTAAAAATAAATGTATATTTTAATACCTATGTAAAAGTGCAATGAAAAACACATTAACAAAATTTACTTAAGTAAAAGTGAAAAAGTTATTGCCTAATATGATACTTCTACATTTTACTCAAAAAGTATTATAACTACGATGAATGCATCTATTGTTAATGTTTTTATTCCAACAACTTTATTGCTGTACAATTCAGTCCACATTGCTTGTAGTAAAACTAAATTATGAAAATAACTGACAGACTGACATTCATGCAAATGTGCTTGTGAGTCTTTATTGCTGCACTGGCAAGGAGTGGATTGTTCAGTCTGATAAAAGCTACTTCAAATCAGGCTAGGCCGCATTATTACTGAAGTCTTCTGATTGGATCTGTATGTATAATCTCTGTCTGAAATAACTGGAGTTCTGTATAGTGAAGAATACTTTCATTGTCATTATCTACGATAGAAGTAGTGCAGTCTAATTCATCAATTGCATCTTCATTTTCATTACCTTCATCGTGCTATCCAGTTACAGAGAAGACTTTCACAAAGTTGGAATCCTTGTTGTTCTAACAATTTATCATCAGATGGCAACCTGTTTGAATATCTTTGAGAACTGATGCAAGAATGTTAAATATGTGGGAACCCTTCAGTCTTAAGGCCAGCTAAGCAGACTTCCTCTCTAAAGACTCTGTCAATCCAGTGGACAGTCAGCCCAATGTAAACATTTCCATCAGATGACCAGCAGTTTGTTGTGGTAGACGCATATCTATTCTCCAAGAATTGCTATCAGCTTCAGCTTCTTCTCCGCTGCAAAGTGACCCAACTTATCACTGTTCTGTTTGGCTGGAGACCGGTAGCCAGTTCAACAAATACAGGCAACTCCACTGTTCTCCTAGGCAAAATTTAAGATGTGATGATCCACTGTTTGCGTAGCAAAATCCTGTTCAAGGTTTGCTATTTCATTTGTTTACTGAGGAATTGTCATTTACATAATCGCTTTTGCTTTTACTCTTTTAACTGCTAGCATCGGATGTAACTGAGTAAATGAGATAAAAATTGGTGAAATTATTACTTCAGTAAAAGTAACGAACGTATTCTGTATGTCTTAGTGACAAAACTTTTACTTAAGTACAGTAACTAGGTACATTTACTATAGTTACTATACAACACTGCTGAAATGATTACTCCTTGTTCTCTCTCTCTCTCATGGAACAATTTCCTGTGTCTTTTCTTTCTAAATGATACATAGTTAATGGAGTTTTGCCTTTCAAATGCATGATTTTTATACTTCTTAGCACTGGAGCTCGTTTTCCAACTTCTTGATCAAGCTTCCATTTCTTTTCTCAAGCTCCTTTCATTTTTCTTACCTCTTTGAGGTTACAGTTTGCTAAACATTGGTTTTCACTTTACATTTATGAGAAAAGTAAAGGATTTGCATTGGCCATAAAACAATTTTTCTCCCTTGAAGAAAAAGTTGAAAGTTTTAGGGGCCCTAAGCTGTGGTAAGCACTACTGCGTACTTACTGTAGGTGCACTAAGGTGTACCACAGTGAGAGTCAAATGAGCCTGCACTATCCACACGATAAATGTTTACATTTTTTTGCTGAGGGGTCATCCCAGCATTTCCACATGCTAACTGATTAGCACAGTATTTGCACATGAACCCTTACCATGTACAAAATAGGTGGCGTTAAGTGCCTATGTGCTAATGGCCACATACTGTTGGCAACATTAGCGCGTGGCCATTAATGCCAAAAATAGAAAATCAGACACTTTACTGCAGTGGTAAAAATGGCCTTACCGCATGGGAAAGACTCGTGTAAAGGTGTACCAGGGTAACGTTTTAGTGCTGCTTTGTAAAAGGGCCCCTTAGATTTGAAGATTTAAAATAAATGTTGATAATTTTGGATTTTTTTTTCCAAGTAAAAACTGAAATGATAGAGCTCTTAGATATAGTAATAGCATTAACCCACAAAAGTTTTAGTTCTAAATATGTTTATGAGGTAATGAAGTGCAAAATGTTGGCATATGGAAAACCAATCCACATTAAAACTCATAAAAGCAAATAGTCTCATTAATGGAAAAAATAAAATAAAACTATATCACGAGGAGGTATAGAGTTTTGTCAATAACACCTTCTTTAAAGTTAGCATATTAACACTAGTAAATTAAGAAAAAAATTATGTACATGCTACTAACTTGGACTAGTAATGCACGCTAATTAATGTGCTTTAATGGCCGGAGTGAACGCACTTTAGTACATTGGCGTCTTGATGTGTTAGCCATAATAAAAACATAAGTAGATCTACAATAATTTGTTGTAGGCTTAAAAAAAATTGTTAATACCAAATGCAAAAATCTAACCTTAGAAAGTTTGTGGCAGAGGCACAGGGATCCAAGGAAAGGAGACACTATAGCAGCATGCAAAGGCTAAAACAGTGTGAATCAGGTCATCTAATTATGTTTTCCCTGTAGTTCATGATTGTCCTTGTTCTTTGTTGTAGTGGTCTTTCTGGCTGTTTATTCCTCATTGTTGCATCTGCAAATACCATGGGACCAGCCCTTGCTGTGGCATGTGCGAGACAGGTGAAATAATGTAGGTGAGCTGTTTTTGGGAGCCCCAGGCCTTTTTTTTTTTTTTTTACAGTGAGGCCTGGAATTCCTTTTTACTCCTACAAACCTTAGCTCCTGTCCTCTCCTCCAATTGCTTGTGCAACTATTGGCACACAACATAGGGATGTAGAATTGACAACAGGTTCTCTGGAAAATGAAACCTAGTGAGAAGTCAGAGAGCAGCACAGTTAAGGAGTGCAGAAAGGTAAGCAGTGATAGACTCATGACTTCTCAAATATGTACTTTGCAAAGATTATTCTGGTTTTATTGACATTTAGTGCTGTTTATCATACTGTCGTCAGGTGAAAGAGTCATTTAACATAATAAGTTTCACATGCATATTTTTCTGCTTATATGCTGGCGTGCTGCATGTATGAATTTTGACATTGAATAGTAAGAATGATAGCCAGAGACTGATAAATATAAAGAAATTGCTGTGTCCAGAATTTACTGCCTGCCAGCAAGGAAAAGGAAGGAAGATAGAGAATGAGAAATTGATACCCTGATTTTGGTAGATAGTTTGAACTTATCCACATTTTTTGGAGTCTTCAAATGATAATATTCCAATTGGAGCTGCTGTAATTGTTATGCTGTGTTCTGAGGCAGATAAGTGTTATTTTCAGTTTAAAGAGGTAGTGTTTTGCCTGCAGAGTGGCATTGTTACTTGAGTGGCCTTACTAAGGCAAAGAAGTGTGCTAAGGCTATTTTTACCGCAACTGTAAAATGGCCTGTTTTATATTTTTTGTATTAATGGCCATGTGCTCATGTTGCCATTAGCATGTATACATTAAAAAAAAATATTGCATGATCATGTACCGCCACCCGTTTTACCAAGTTGAGGCAAAAGGGGATCTACGCTGGCGTCGGCGCGTGTTTTTGATGTGCACCGAGGCCCCCTTTTACCGCAGCTAGTAAAAGGGTGGTCTTTCTTTACTGCAGGAAATGGTCGTGCAGCAAATAAAGCACTTACCGTTCGGCCATTTTGGTTGGGAGCCCTTACCGCCACCCATTGAGGTGGCGGTAAGGGCTCCTGCGCTAACCTGGCGGTAACTGGGCAGCGCGCGGCACCGCCTGATTTCTGCCGGGCACACCCCAGCACTACAAAAATATACTTAGTTTTGTAGGGACGGATATGACGTCGTGCTGGGGGTGGAAAGTTCTGCTGGGCAGCTGCGGTAGTCCATCAGTACTTCCTGTTTAGCTAGTGGTAAGCCCGCGTTGGGCTTACTGCTGCTTCTTAAAAGGGGCCGTAAGGGTTCACGTGGTATCCCTAAGCTAACCAGTTAGCACACACGGTGTCATAGATGCACTAACTGGTTACCACAGGAATACTCACTCTCTGCCAATGACAGCCCCCTCAAAATAAGAATATTTTTTGGTGCACAGTTAGCGCGCATGCACATTTCCCACAATACTCTATTTGTGCTACGTTAGGCATGCATTAGCACCTAACACAGTTTAGTAAAAGGTCCCCTTTGAGTACAGTTTTTTTTCTGAATTATGCTATCTTTTCATTGCTAACAGTTTTATAAGGAATAATTAGTCTTGTATGGTGAGATGATATCGACAACTATAAGGGGCCCTTTTACTAAGCCACGTAAGCGTCTACGTGCGGCCAACACGTTCCAAAATGGAGTTACCGCCCGGCTACCATGTGGCTTTTGTGGTAATTTTATTTTTGGCATGCGTCCAAAAAAATCATTTTTATTTTTGGATGCGCATATCAGACATGCGCCAAGTGGCATTTGACGCACATAGGTCATTACTGCTAGGTTACCACGTGAGACTTTACTGCTAGGTCAATGGCTGGTGGTAAGGTCTCAGACCCAATATGAAGGCTCAGCAATTTTCATTTTGCCGCTCGTCTATTGTCGTCAAAAATTTTAAAAAGCTGCGCTGAAAAATAATTCTGCGCATGCCCAAAACATGTGTCTTTACTTCCACAGGCCATTTTTCAACGCATGTATTTTTTTTTTTTGTGCCCACTTTTCTCATGATATAGCTTATAGGTGAATGAGTTTTATTTCTACTATTGATGTTTTTCCCTGCTTGATAATTATGAAACACTGTTTCCTCTTTTCTTGATCTGTTATTCAAATCTGCAATTGAACGTTAAAAAAAATAGATACGAGGATGGCAGATGGAATCCAATTTGAATTGAATTGCTACCTATAGCAAACTAAAGGGCCATGTTTATTAAACTGCGCCGTAGGTGCACTAGCATTTTTAGCATGCACTAAAAATGAGTGTGTGCTAACCTTAGAGACACCCATACATTCCTATGGGTGTCTCTAGCGTTAGCATGCACTAAACATGCTAGTGCACCTTAGTAAACAGGGCCCAAAGGTGGTACCTTAGTGTTGGACTAAATCACTGCAGCTTTGGCTAATTTTTAAGAACAATTCAGTGTTTGTTAGATGAGGGAAGAAACAGTGTGGTTACACTGGATTTAAGTAGTACAGAAATGTGGTAACCATTGTACCTATCTGGATAAGAACATGAAAGAGAGGATCCCATAAGGCTACCTGTAAGTAAAAAATTACATTACAGTTAACATATATAGGCCACATGTACCAGAGATTTAGTTCAGAGAGGCTTGCATATAACAATATTTCACCAATAAACTTTGGTCATAATATTATAAATTTGTTAAATCAGGTTTTTAACAATTTTCGGAAACTCATACAGTTAGTTTCAGAATGTAAATTCAAAGGTAAACTATTCCACCATTTTGCTGCTAAGTATGGAAATTGACAAGAAAATTTGGTTTTATAGGTAATGCCCTGAGGCGAAGGAAATTGAAGTGACAAATAATGCTTTGAGCTGCTTACATAATTCTTCCTATGCAAAATAATCAGTTGCCATATACTGTGGAGCTTGACATATAAAACTGAGCATACCAAACAACACAACTTACAAATTGAATGGGCTTCCGTCGGCAACCAATGTACTCTACATAGCAATGGCATAGCACTTTCATATCTGGAAGGTCTAAATATTAAATGCTTCTATTACAAAGCCACGATACCAATTCTCAGTGTGGCAAATGAGATGAAGCCCATCCATTTTCTATGGGCTTTCTCTCATTTGCCATGCGGGAATTGCTAGTGCGGCTTTGTAAAAGAAGCCATAAATGTGCTGCCATATTTTGTAATGTCTGCAATCTTTGAGGAACAGATAATACTGCAACCAGCATATAGAATATTACAGTAATCCAGATGCCCCATTACTAATGTTTGTACAATTAATTGAAAGACACTAACCTCGAAACAAGATCTAATACATCTTAGCTTCCACAAAAGCCTGAATACCTTTGATGTTAACAATTTCATATGAGGTTCAAAAATTAAATGTCTATCTAGTATTACCCCCAAAATTTTCAATTGAGATTCCAGCTTGACTCCACTAAGTGGAACATCAATATTCTACGAGGATAACTAATTAATACAAAATTGTGGTTTTTTTTCTGTATTCAGTTTTAAATTTGGCAGACATAGCCCAGCTTTCTAAACATTTCAATACGTGATTAACCTTTGATATAATATTTGAAATTTCCCCCACCAAATGGGATATACATTGTTGTGTCATCCACTTAGATGAATGTACAGAAGAAACCCAGTGCGTCCAGTTTCAATCCCAAGGACACCATCAACATGTTAAACAGAATGGGGGATAGGGGTGATCCCTGAGGCACACCACATTTAGGAATCCATTCTGAAGATAGTTTGCCCTTCATTTTCACTTTATAAGATCTATTAGTCAAAAATCCTCTGAACTATTTTTATACTGCACCTATTATACCTTAATATCCCATGATATTTAACAAAATATTATGATCTACCTGATCAAATGTACTAGTCATATCAAATTGTAGTAACAGCACTCTTACCTAAGCTAATTGCCTCTCTAATATTAGATATCAATGTAGCCATTACAGTTTCCATTCTAAATCCACTTCTAAAGCCCAATTGAGAATCATGTAATATATATTTGCTTCTGAATTCCACCAATTGGAAGACATGACCAAGAGAAATATTTGGAAAGATTTGAGCACAAATACTTATGGTCTAGATAATACAGCATCATACCTGAGGCTAATCTAGATATTGTTAGTGTTTCAGAAGCTTTGTTCAGCAAGCCCTATGCTAGACTATGTTCAGGTAGGATAGGGATGGCAGAAAAGGAGGAGGAGGAATAGGAATATTGTTAAGAAATATAAAAACAATTGAAAGGAAGCTATTAGAGCTAAAAGAAAATCCTTCAGAAAATGGAAGAAGGAACTGACTGAAAATAATAAGAAGCAGCATAAGGAATGTCAAGTCAAATGCAAAACACTGATAAGGAAGGCAAAAAGGGACTTTGAAAACTAGATTGCATTGGAGGCAAAAACCCGTAGTAAAATGTTTTTTAGGTATATTAAAAGCAAGATGCCGGCAAAAGAATCGGTTGGACCGCTAGATGACCGAGGGGTAAAGGGGCCACTCAGGGAAGACAAAGCCATAGCAGAGAGATTAAATTAATTCTTTACTTGGGTCTTCACCAAGGAAGATTTGGGAGAGATACAAGTGCCAGAAATGGTGTTCAAAGCTGACAAGTCGGAGAAACTGAATGAAATCTCTATAAACCTGGAGGATGTAATGGGGCAATTTCACAAATTAAAGAGTAGCAAATCTCCTGGCTGGATGGTATTCATCTCAGCGTACTGATGGAATTGAAAAATGAACTTGCAGAATTAACTATTGTTAGTAATATGTAATTTATCCTTAAAATCGAGTGTGGTACTGGAAGATTGGAGGAGGGTAGCTCATATAACGCCGATATTTAAAAAATGTTCCAGAGGGAATCTGAGAAATTATAGACCGGTGAGCCTGATGTTGGTGCTGGGAAAAATGGTAGAGACTATTAAAAAGCACAAAATTACAGAGCATATTCAAAAGCATGGATGAATGAGACAAAGCCAACATGTATTTAGTGAAGGAAAATCTTACCTCACCAATCTATTTCATTTCTTTGAAGGGGTGAACAAACATGTGGATAAAGGCGAGTTGGTTGATATTGTGTATCTGGATTTTCAAAAGGCATTTGACAAAGTACCTCATGAAAGACTCCAGAGGAAATTGGAGAGTCATGGGATAGGAGGTAGTGTCCTATTGTGGATTAAAAACTGGTTAAAGGATAGAAAACAGAGATTAGGGTTAAATGGTCAGTATTTTCTATGGAGAAAGGTAGATAGTGAGGTTCCTCAGGGGTCTGAGCTGGGACCACTGCTTTTTAACATATTTATAAATGATCTAGAGATGGGAGCATGTGGGAACGCTTAGGGAGAGGAAGAGAGAGTAGATGGTATGGGTGGGCACACTGGATAGTCCATATGGCCTTTATCGGCTGTCATGTTTCTATGTTTCTACAACTTCCGACTTTACAGCTATTTAAAACCAAATGCGGTTCACAGGAGATCAGTAAGATGTGCAATTCTCAGTTCCACAGGAGTAATTCAACTGTGTGCAGCAACAGTCAATAATGGATTCGTCTTTGTGGTTCTTTTCCTTCTTTACTGAACTCTTAGAAGGAAAATTGAAGGGGTTCTTTTACTAAGCAGCAATAAGCACCAATGCATGCTTACCACAGCTTAAAATGCCTTACTACAGCACACTTAGGAGGTGTCCTGCAGTAATTATGGCATCAGCGCGTGCTACCCATTTGCTAAAAGATTTTAATTTTTAACACTGAGGACATTAGCACAGCTATATTACTGCGCCCTAACCGATTAGCACTTGAACCCTTACCAGCTACAAAATAAGTGATGGGAAGGGCTCACACACTAGTGGCTATATGCTAATTTGAAAATTAGCACATGGCCATTAATAGAAAAATTTGGAACTTTGGCCATTTTATCCATGTGGTAAAAATGGCCATAGTGTGTGGGAATGTCTTGTGTAAGCACTTGCTGAGGCCTCTATTTACAGCAATTTGGTAAAAGGGCCCCTAAGAGTTTGGGAATCCTGCTACTACTGCTGGCATCAAAGATAACATAGCTATTCACCTGCAATTAGAAAAGCTTAAAAATATGTCCAGGGCCTCTAATTTGAGGTTGTTGAATTTTCTTGTTACTGAGTATTTATCCCCATGTATTTAAAGAATGTGTTGCAGTTTGCTAAGCGGGAGGAAGAAGTGATTCTTAATGCTTATTATATACCCAAGAGCTCCAAAGAAGAAGATGTTTAGCAACCACTTAATTCTCCAGATAGTTTAGATCTTTCTTAGCTTTTGGAGTTCTCTCGGGGTATATAATAAACCAAAGGGCTACTTTAATTGTCACTTTGCAATCCGAATTACTTAAATTGGAGATATTGAAAGCTTGGAGTGGAGTAGCCGCCTAGTGGTTAGTGCAGTGGACTTTGATTCTGGGGAACTGAGTTTGATTCCCACTGCAGCTCCTTGTGGCTCTGGGCAAGTCACTTAACCCTCCATTGCCCCTGGTACAAAATAAGTACCTGAATATATGTAAACCGCTTTGAATGTAGTAGCAAAAAACCTCAGAAAGGCCGTATATCAAGTCCCATTTCCCTTTCCCTATTTCAGATTCTAAATGGAATGTTGCTACTATCTAAGATTCTACATGGAGTGTTGGCTACTGTTTGAGATTCTGTTGCTACTGTTTGAGATTCTACATGGAATGTTGCTATTCCACTAGCAACATTCCATGTAGAAGCCTGCCCTTGCAGATCAGCAACGCGGCTGCGCAGGCTTCTGTTTCTGTGAGTCTGACGTCCTGCACGTACAGGACGTCAGACTCACAGAAACAGAAGCCTGCGCGGCCGCGTTGCTGATCTGCAAGGGCAGGCTTCTACATGGAATGTTGCTAGTGGAGGAGTAGCCTAGTGGTTAGTGCAGTGGACTTTGATCCTGAGGAACTGAGTTCAATTCCCACTGCAGCTCCTTGTGACTCTGGGCAAGTCACTTAACCCTCCATTGCCCCTGGTACAAAATAAGTACCTGAATATATGTAAACCACTTTGAATGTAGTTGCAAAAACCTCAGAAAGGCGGTATATCAAGTCCCATTTCCCTTTCCCTTCCCCCCTTTTTTTTCTCCCAAAAAACAAGTTCCTTTTTGTGGGCAGGTAATTTGTATGTTTCCAGATGTTTCTAGTTCAACTCAGCTTAAGAGGAAATCCTTTTTACAATTAAAAGCGAAAGTCTTGGCAATTGGTGGAACATTTTTCCTTAAATTTCCTTGTAAATGTTTGATTTCTTTTCAAGATAATACGTATGTATTTTTTAACGCTATGCAGTTGGAAATGTTCTGGCAGGAAAAGGACATGGTAAACTATTGTATTTTCTTTATTGTTATCAGGAAGATATTGTTTATTAGGGTTCTAGGAACAGAGTTATGCCTGATGGTTAGAGACGATTAGATTAATAATATGTTATTAAATAGTTTTCCTTTTTTTATGTTCAGGCTGCTTTCTATAATGTGGACTTGATACTGCCCACCAAGATCCGATCCGTAAAAACCAGGATGAATTCTATTAAGACCTGGGTCTTGGCAAATAAACTTAAACCAAATGCGCAAAAGACTAAGGGGCCCCTTTTACTAAGTGGCGATAAGCCCAACGTGGGGCCTTCTAAGATCACTTAACTGGCATTCAACCAACAAAATTGTGCACAACCATTGTCCTATCTATAAAATTATACCAAGCCTAGACCCATCTATAATGTAAACCACACTGAACCCTGAATAGGAGGTATTAGCAGTATATAAGATCTGAATTAAAATGTTGTTTTTTTTGTTTTATATGTTCCACTAGTAAAAGAGGCCCATTTCGAACAGAAAGGAAACGGGCGCTAGCAAGGTTCCAGGGCCCCTCCCTCCCCCTTCCCTTTTCCCCCTCCCTCCCCCTCCTCCTCCCCCTCACCTCTTCTTCCTCCCTCCTCCCCCCTCCCCACCCCCTCTTCTCACTCCCCTCCTCCTTCCCCTTCCTCCCTTCCTCCTCCCCCTCCCCCTCCCCCCTCTCCCTCCCCCCCTCTCCCTCTCTCTTGTCTCAGGACCCCCCACTCTCTCTCATCTCAGGACCCCCCATCCCCTCCCTCTCGTCTCAGGATCCCCCCTCTCTCTCTCTTGTCTCAGGTCCCCCACCTCCCTCTCTCTCTTGTCTCAGGACCCCCACACCCTCCCCCCTCTCTCATCTCAGGACCCCCCTCTATCCGCGCCCCCCCTCTTTTCCGATTTCCGCTGCCCAGCGCCTCCCTCCCTCTGTGTCTGTGGCCTGTGTGTGCAAGGAGGACATGTTCTGTTTAAAAAGTTTTACCTCCTGCTCGGCTGCCAACACTGAAGTGCAGCAAGTACAGATGCCGCTTCAGACAGGCTGTGGTTTCAGCTGTTCCTCTGGTCCCGCCCTCATTTCCTGTTTGCAGAAACTGAGAACGATTGCCTGTGGTTAGTCCCTTTTCTTTCCCTGGCAACTATGCAGAGTTCCCTCGAGGGCGGGGCATTGATCGGGAGTGCGATTACAAACCCTACGAACACTACACGGCTTCGCTGCCACTCTGCCACGGAGTCAGCTTCAGAACGTTGGAGGTGCGAATTATTATATTAGATAATATTTTCCTATGGTACATTCTTGTATTCAGTTTTAATACAGTGATTTACAATTTAATAAAATAATTTAAAAAAAAATTTAGTTGAAGAAACTGTAACATCATTTATTTGAGATGCAGGAGTCCAAGGGAAGAGGAGCAGTACACTATGTAAAGATAGATGCTAATGTGCACCAACCAGCAAAGACTTTGGTGTGTTATTGCTTCTGATCTCAAAACACTTAATCCCCCAACAAGATTTATGTAAGTGATTTTTGTTGGGGGAAGATATATGGGGTGATGGCTAAAGTGTTTATTCTAATTGTTAACAACAAATGTTAAACTAGTCCTTGGAAGGTAAAATAGGAATGCCCCTCGTGATACGACTAGATATAGAAAGTCAAGTTTTGCTATAGCAGCATACTCCTAAATGTGTGTGTGTGTGTGTGTGTGTGTGTGGGGAAGTCAGTTAATTTTTTATACCATCTGAGATTTGGCTGATACTCATTTCATCATGAAGTAGTCTTTTTTTTTTTTTTTTAATTTTGTGCCTTGTTTCTCTTTCAGGGCTGGCTGCAAATTGATTCAGATTGTGCCTTTTTTTCTTTCTGTTTGTTTTGCTTTAAGCCTTAGGATTTAGTTCTGTTTGGTTTCTTAAATGTAGGCATGTCGGAATAACTCAGTAGTGCTATTCTATAAACCATGTCTACAGTAAGACACAGTTTATAGGGGAATGCACGTACATTTAGGTGTGACCAATTACACCACTGAAAACCTGGTATAAATGCCCACGCCTAAATATACATGCATTCCCCCGAATTAGATAACAACGTTTATAAATGTGGTTGACACCCCTGACATGCCTATACTCCTCCCGCATTGGAATTTACATGCGCCTCTTTTTTAAATGCACGTAAATTCCAATTATTGCCAATTAGTGATAATAATTGGTAGTTATTGGCCAATTATAATGAATTGGCTCATTGTGCAATTGAGCAGCGCTTTTAAATTGGCCACACGCAGTTTAATAGAATCCAGCCCCTAATCCCCTAGTAGTGGGTTCTAAGCGACAGTCAAAAAATTAACACTGATGCATACGCCAGGAGCGACTGGTTTAAAATAAAATCAGATACTAAAACAATATTTAATCATCACTAGCATAATACTTGGCAAACTAAAAAGTTTTCATGGCCTGTTGAAAACTCAGATAAGAAGAAATCTGTTTCAGATATAAACGGAAAGCATTCCAGAGCTTAGTTGCGTGGAATTGGAAAGAAATCAAAAATTCATTTAAATTGAATTTCTCCACTGAACAGAAATTCCAGTAAACAACTATGCCAACTCTATGAATGTTTAGATGCAAGTAAAGATAAAGGGCCCTGTTTACTAAGGTGCACTGGCATTCTTAGCACGCGCTAAAATTTGCACAAGCTAAACACTGGAGACACCCATATATTTCTATGGGTGTCTCTAGCATTAGCGCACGATGAAAACACTAGCATGCCTATAGCACGGCTTAGTAAAAGAGTATGAAAAGTACTCTGGGGTGAAACTTCAAAGCGTATTAAAAATTATATATGCCACAAAAATTTGAGCTTGAATTGGCAACCAATGTTAATCTCATAAGTAGTGGAATAATTCTGTCATATTTCTTCGCTCTGAAGATCAGAATATTTAGATTCATGGTGGTTATTTTGTGTATGCTTTGTGTTAATACATTCACCTGCAGTTTATGTATGTTTGAGAGAGTGTATGTGAGAGTGACTGTGTGTGAGAGAGAGAGTGAATTTGCGAGTGTGTGAGAGAGAGAGTGAGTCTGGGTGTGAGTGTGTCTGTGAGAGAGAGAGTGTGTGTGTGAGAAATGAGTGTGTGTGCAAGTGCGTATGTGAGACAGTGTGAGAGAGAGAGAGTGTGTGTTTCACACAGATACAGTGTGTGTGAGAGAGAGAGTGTGTGTGAGACACAGACTCTCTGTGAGACTGAGTGTATGAGACCAAGAGAGTGTGTGAGTGACTGTGTGACACATAGAGAGTGAATGTGATACAGTGTGAGACACAGAGTGTGTGAGAGACAGTGTGTGAGTGATAGAGAGAAAGACATTGACTGTGAGGGAGAGAGAGTGTGTGTGACAGAGATACCTCCCTCCCTCTGGTGTCAGGCCCCCTCTCCCTCTCTCTGGTGTTTTAGAGTTACTGTGCAGGATGCCGAGCTCTGGCTGTGCTTCAAGGAACTGACCAATCCTATTTAATAGAATGCACCTCCAACATTCTGAAGCCGAGAAACCTCGTGTGGTTGGTCACTTCTGCTTGTGACGAACCCGGAAGTACGTGATGTCAATTCAGGAGATGGATACAGAGAGCAGGAATGCCTCAGCCATGCAGTCAGCTTCAGAATGTTGGAGGTGTGTTTTATTATATAGGATATGTTAAATGTAACCATTTACTTATGTTCTGATATCCTCGTGTCATTCTTCTAATTACTACTACTACTACTATTTAGCATTTTTATAGCGCTACAAGGCGTATTTCCTTCTGTCTTTTCTTACTAAGAGGCAAAACTGGAACATATTGCCATTAACTATTAGATATAAACTTGACTATATCAGATTCCATCAAAAATTAAAACCCTTTTTATTTTCAAAATATTTATACATACCCGATCTCAGTGAGAAAACTGTTTTATCCCAGAAATGGCTGGTGCATTTGATTGTGAATCTACAATGAACCAACGGTTTGGCAATTGCAGTATAGAAGTGCCGGTATTATATTATATTTAATTATATTTTGTATGCATTGGATGAAAATTTATATTTTTTTCTAAAAAAAAACCCTTTATATTTAAAAATATTCTTCATTGACAGTGTAGTGGTACATGGAACGGACCCCTGGGGAGGGAGGTGATGGAGTAAAGAAAAAAAAAAAGTAATAGAATTCAAGAGGGTATGAGATGAGCACACAGAAAAGCATAGATCAACTGGAATCTGTGGTGTTGCACTAGAAATAAAATTGGGCAGCCTGGTTGGGTCTTATGGTGGTCCTTTGCTGTCACGTTCTCTGTTTCAGCTTTGATGGGGAGCAGGATCTTAATCCGTTACTGACATTCCAAATTCTTTAAGGATTAGTGTCAAAGAAATTATTTCTAGCATCTAAAAAATATGTAAACCAGTAGTAATTATAGAATGTATATTTATACATACAATAGAGAAGTACTATATTTATCCAGGAGGAAGTTCCATGTGCATGATTAATAGCAGTTTTTATATAGGATGGAGTAGTTAATATGGCTATATAGGAACATTTTAGGCAGAGCATGAAAGCTACTCTCTTTCAGATTCCTGTGTACTCTCCAAAGCTATTTTTTTTTCATTTCCTCACCCCAGCGGGCGCACGTACAAGCGTTTGTACCCCTAAAGAAAAGTACTAGAGGGTAAATTTACTACATCAAGTTAATGCTCTTAATGTATTAGCAATAAATAGGTCTAATTTTATAAAACAGAATCTATGGTACATAACATGCATGGTAATGCCTTTTATTAAATCTAGCCCTAAATGTACTATGGAGCTCATTTTCAAAAGAGAAAAACATCCAAAGAGTGGCACAAATCTGCATTTGGTTGTTTTTCTCACAAAAATGTCCAAATTGATATTTTGAAACCCAATTTTTAGGCTGCTTTCTATGAAGTCCATCAGTACGTTCAAATCACAAGGGGGCATGTCAGGGGCATGTTAAGGGTGGGATCTGGGCGGTCCTAAAACTTGGACATTTTTTCAGCCGTAATGGAACAAAACAAAACCATCTAGGACTAAAACTAAGAGGTTTTGAGCTAGACCTGCTTTTATAACAAATAAGGCACAAAAAGGTGCCCTAAATGACCAGATGACCACCGGAGGGAATCAGGGATGACCTCTCCTTATTCCCCCCAGTGGTTACTAACCCCCCCACCCCCCAAATGTGATTAAAAACATTAGTTGCTGGCCTCAGATATTATACTCAGGTCCATTAGAACAGCATTTAGGTCCCTGGAGTTGTCTATTGGTGGGTACAGTGCACTGCAGACAGGTGGACCCAGGCCCATACCTCCCCCTTCCTGTTATGCTTGTGGAGAAAACTGTAAGGCCTCCAAAACTCACCAGAAACCCACTGTACCCACATATAGGTGACCCCTTCACCTGTAAGGGCTATGGTAGTGGTGTACAGTTGGGGGTAGTGGGGTTTAGGGAGGCTCAGCAAACAAGATAAGGGCGCAATGGTGAGATGTGTACCTGGGAGCATTTTATGAAGTCTACTGCTGTGCCCCCTAGGTTGCCCTATTATTTTCCTGGGATGTTTGGGGGACCAGTCTACTAAAAAATCTGGTTTCTTCTACATCTCAATGGCTTGAAACACTTGGACGTTTTCTTTTTGAAAAATGGACGAAAAAACAAAACATCCAAATCACAAAACCTTGTTCAAAACAGTATTTTTGAAAAAAAAAAAAAAAAGATGACGTTTTTCTTTTTTGAAAATGACCTTTCTTATTTAGATTTTGGACCTTTTTTGCAAAACATTCAAAGTCGGACTTAGACATCATATTGAAAATGCCCCTCCATATCTGGTAAGATCTGGAAACCTACATATCCTATATAATAATTTTCACCTCCAACGTTCTAACCTGCCTGGGATCGTGGATCCCTCGGAGGTGGTCTGCTAGGCAGCTAAGAACACACTGACATCAGTAACGTCACCTACTCTTTCCCCTGCCTGGGAATCAGCTGTCAGTGCACCGCTCCCTGCCACTTCTGAGCAAGTGACGGGGAGCGGGGCAACACAGACCCCCCCCAGCACATCACCAAAGCACCCCACCCCCACCCGAAGAACATCAACACCCCCACCCCCCCACATATGTCACTCCCTCCCTCTCATCCCGTTCAAGGCCCCCTCACGCCCCTCCCACCAAGTTCCAGACTCCCCCCTCCCTCCGATTTCAACACCCTCCCTCTTTGTAACTGACCCCTGGACCCCCCCCTTTTTGCCGAAACCCCTACCCCGCCGCCGTCGCATTCCTGTGCTGACAACAACCAAACTTCTCGGCTGCGCCGGGGCGTTGCTTGATGAATGATCATCTGTTCAAGTTTCTGTGCGTGCGTCTGACATCAGACGCACGCACAGAAACTTCAACAGATGATTATTCATCAAGCATCGCCGGCGCAGACGAGAAGAGAACTTTGGCTGTCTTCAGCACAGGTATGCGACGCCGGCGGGAGAGGGTTTTCTGCGGGAAGGGGGGTCGAGAGGGTTGCGGCACGGGGGTCCAGGGGTCAGTAACGCGGAGGGGGGTGTTGAAATTGGAGGGGGGGGGAGTCTCGAACTCGGTGGGAGAGCCGTGAGGGGGCCTTGAACTGGGAGGGAGGGGGGTTCTGGAACTCAGAAGGGAGGGAGGGAGGGGGTCTGGAACTTGAAAGGGAAGGACGGATGGAGGGAGGGGGGTCTGGAACTTGAAAGGGAGGGAGGGATGGAGGGAGGGGGGTCTGGAACAAAGGAGGGGGGTCTGGAGGGAGGGGGGGATTACCTTGCTAGCACCTGTTTCATTGCCTACTGAAACGGGCCTTTTATACTAGTTGAAAAATATTTCACAGAGACTGAAGTATATAGATTTAGGGTCTGATTTACTAAGGGGCTCTTTTACTAAGCCAGAAAATGGATATACGGCAAAATAAAAACCAGCGCGTGTCCATTTTTGGCCTGAGACCTTACCACCACCCGTTGGCTTAGCAGTAAGGTTTCGGGCGCTACCCAGGTGGTAGGCACGCAGCATGCACCCACTGCCATTTACTGCCAGGTAGGCACCACGCAGTAGAAAGTAGAAAATATTTTCTATCACGTGTTTTCAGCACACGCCAAATTCAGCATTACCGCCCGGGACACGCGATAGCCGCTGGACGCATTTAGGCCCTTATGCACCTTTGTAAAAGGGCCCCTAAAGTCCGATTCCCCCCCCCCCCCCAATTCTTTATCTGTAGGAAGAAAGTACAGTAAACGAGGCCTTGATTAGACACATTCTGCTCTTGTAATTCAGGAAACCATTTAACCTTCCGCTTCGGATCTCTATTCAAGTGATCTGCTTGTAGTCTTACCTTGGTTTCTCCCTTTCTTTTGGAGGCATTTATGAAATGAAAGATAACTGTAATGTGTTTGCTTTATCCAACACTTCTGATTTACAGTTCTTAGCAATGAGTGCACATGTAACTGGGTTTACAGTAGAAATATTAATGCAGCAGACAAATTAGGCACAGTTTGTTCCAAAATAAGTATTTTTATTTTTATTTTTTTAATTAGCCTTTAATCCACTCAGTGTGGCTTGTTTTTGTTTGTTTGTAGAAATAAAAGTGTCAGTACTTCGAGCTGCCCTTGTGTGAAGAAGGGACTCGTGGGAGGGCCCCATATTCCTGCAGTAGCCCTGCCACTATGACTAGTTGCAGAGCTCAGTCATGCTCTGATTTTCTGCTTGCTGTCTTACCAGCTGGAGGTATTAGAAATCAGCTGTCATATCTGTTTGGTGCCTCCTCATCCATCTTTATGGCATGCAAAAAGCACTCTTTGGGGAAAGAGGGGGAAACAGAGAAGAAAGCCACCAGTGTGGAAAGGGGGGGGGGGGGGGCTGAGAGAGGGAAGAAAAACACTGGGGAGGGGAAGAAGTTGTGAGAGGCATAGTGAGTACTTTTTCTCTCTCTCCTCTCCTCGATTCTTGCTATTTTCTCACTTGCTCTCTCCACCCATCATGCTCATACTGGTACCACCTTCCTCTCTCCCCTCTTTGGTTCCTGTGCATCCCCCCTGCTCTCTCTATTCTTCCCACCTGCAAATATGATGCAGTTCTTTGTCCACTTGTGCTGCCTCACTAATCATTTGCTCCTTCTCTAAAAATTCACCTATTCTTACCCTTCACTGGAAGCTGAGCCTTGAGCGCCAGGAGGGCAGAAAGCTGCAGGCCTGCTGCTGTCCTAGCTTGTCCCCTCCACGTTGTGAGAGGGCGTATTTTAGAAGGGGAGAGACTGGATTAGGGAGAAGAGGGTCTGAGCAAGAGCCAATGCACTCATGTGATGAAGGGAGCAGTGGCATGGGAGCCAGCTCTGTGGGTGCTCCGGATGCTTGAGCACCCCCAAAATTGAACAGACTCCTTTATTTTGTCCAGGAAGAGGTCATTTCTGTTGGGTTTAGCACCCCCAATAATTTTGAAAAATTGACTCCTATGAGCAGTGGTATACATTCTACTTATGCAGTTTAGGGGGACCCAGGATAGAAAAGGATCAGATTGAAGGTATTTCAAGAGAAACAAAATATCTTGTAATGGCTTCAAGTGGGTCCCCTTCTTTCATAAGTTCTCCAGAGTCTGGGGCCTTTTTAAAAATTGTTCCATGGGAGCTCTCAATTTAAACTAATGCCACTGGAAGGGAGCAGAACTCTCAAAAGTCAGAAAAATATTAAGGGACCCTTTTACTAAACTGCATTAAGCACTAACACGCACTTAACACGGGGGAAAAATGGCTTACCGCAAAATGTGTTAGTATTTTGTGGAAATTTTCTCTTGTGTGTACACTAATTATTTGGTATTTAATTTTTTTGTTTATATTTCTAGGGGTGTATCAGGGGAGAAGAATGGGAAGAGCTATTTAGGTAGAACGCATACAGCGCACTCTAACTAAATAATGCAGGGTTAACACGGGAGCCTTAGCACCTCCTAATTAAGAGACAGCAAATGCTTCTTAATTATTTGCAGCTGATGTGCACTAATGAAAACGTTAGCACACAACCTACAAATGCACCAATTTATGGACACACTATAAATGGTCTTAGCATGCAGGAAAGTCCTACTTTTGAACACACTAAGCCCATTTCATAGTGCATATTAGTAAAAGAACCCCTAAGTTCGTACAATAAAAAGGCATCAGCTACAACTAATTTGTTGACCCTTTTTGGGGTTAATTTTGTAACAGTCACCTATGTGTAATATCATAAAATGTGCTTATTTTTTAAAGAAGGTTGTTAGAATGAAGAAATTCTGCATTGGTTTTGGCTGCTTTGTAATCTCTATAAATGATACAAAATGCTAAAATATAAGAGGATCATTAATTGCTGGTTTTTATGTAATTTTATGTTTTGAATATTTTTGAGGACTGGACACTGAATTATTTTCTTTACAGTAAAAAAGAGGAGAGGTAGATGACTATTTTGGTGGCATGCTAAAAGATGTGTTGACATTATCAACCTGTTTTTCTCTCTTATCACAAGTTTTGATAGAGGAGCTTGTTAGATTAAAACATATATATGGATGATACTGATCAATGTTGTTTTTTGATTGCTTATTTTTATAAAGACAACAAACATCAACATGCCTTTATAAAATGTGTATCCAACAGCACATATATCCTCTGGCATAAGGTTACAAGTGTTCTGAGGCAGGTGTAAAATGTATGTGTGTACTGTGCAGTCACTTGCATAGTTGTTTAAAATACACATTGCACATCACAGCTCCACTCTAGCTCTGCCCCAACTACATCAAGGGCAAGTGCAAAGATATCTTGCACTGTAGGCAAATCTCCCACCATCAATCTAGTACCACCTCTGCACTCCTGCTGTCAAGTGGAGGAGTGGCCTAGTGGTTAGGGTGGTGGACTTTGGTCCTGGGGAACTGAGGAACTGAGTTCAATTCCCACTTCAGGCACAGGCAGCTCCTTGTGACTCTGGGCAAGTCACTTAACCCTCCATTGCCCCAGGTACAAATAAGTACCTGTATACAATATGTAAGCTGCATTGAGCCTGCCATGAGTGGGAAAGTGTGGGGTACAAATGTAACAAAAAAAAAATCTTATCTTGCACCTGCCATTGCTGCTGGCTCAACCTCATCTGAATCCCCAAAAGCAGCAGCAAGCAGATTTTACTGGTGGCTGAGATTGGCATGCAGTTATAGAAATAGAGAGAAAATGAAGGCAGATAAAGACCAAATGGCCTATCCAAGCTGCCCATCCATGCCATCTACCATCCCTTCCTCTCCCCTAGTCAGTGGCCATGGTTGCTGATTGTCATGGTGGAATGGTGTTAAGAATGAGATGACATTTCTCTTTGAAAAAAAAATTAAGAAGTTGTATTCATTTGGATTTAATATTTAACAATCTGAAAACAGATGTAATTAAAACATATCTGCGACCCAATGTGTCTAGGTGCTTCTTAAAGGGGCTGGTGCCAGCAATCAGGAGCTGCCCCTCCCCTTCCCCAAATGGTATTCCCTTCACCAGAAGGGGAAGGAATGACTGGGTATTACTACTGTTCCCTACCCATTAGACACCAAGGAGTTGGCAAGAACACCCAGGGAGACCTAAGGGAGATTGGGATGCTTTGGGTGATGTGGGGAGTCTTCGGGGTAGTGGGATGTCATTCGAGGAGAAGGGGACACCTCCTAATTCTGCGCACCGGCTCCTTTAAGAAGCTCCTAGGATGGAAAAATTCTGCCAGCTTTTGCTGGGCAATATTTTTCCAGGAATAATCTGGCTTGTGGTATTCACTACTGCAAGCTGTATTATTCAATTTACATAATAATGAGTTGTGTTACATTAATTTGCATGCTTTTCATCTCATTATATAACTCATGATACCTCTTATTAGCATGTCATTGCCCTTTAACACAGATGTAGTGGCAAGTAACACAATAGGACTGTGACACATTCTAATAACTATCACTTTAAGGGCTAATTTTGTAAAGGATTTTTTTTGTATGTATATGCACATAAAATGCCTCCTATAAAACTATCTCCATGTACAAGTATGCACTATGACAAATAGGTGTGCAGTTGTGTGTGACCCAGGTATAGGTGTATTTTGTGGAGGAGTTTGGGCAGAGTGTAGGTAGAGTCACAAAGGAAGGTCAGTTGTGTTTTGATTACTCTCCCTTTTGTGCCTGTCAGTGTTGTAATGTCTGATTTTGGTTATTACTATCTTTTTATATATGTCAGTTGCTTATATTTGTAAACCACTTTGATAGTTTCCTTGAAAAGAAGTACAGTAGAAGTACGGACATCCAGATGCTGGAAGTCACCTGAGAATCCGGACCCTTTAAATTTAATAGTTTACAATATTGGATGTACCACTCTTTTGATCGTCCAGAGTGGTGTACAATATAAAACAAAGGGAGAAAAAGAATGCCAAAGGAAATATAGGAAAGATCCATACATTCCATTCACAAAGAACTAACATGTTCAGGCCTAATTCAGCAGATAAACAAACACTCACCATCAGGTCACCAAAGTTATCTCAGGGTCAGTTTGGATTTAAATATCTTCAAGGAGGTTTCCACCCATAGTGAACTAGACAATTGGTTCCATAGGTATGGAGTGCACCAGTAGTAAGCGCTGCCGTGTGTGACAGAAAGGCGGACTTGTTGTGTACTAGGAAGGGCCAATAAAGCAGAATCAGCAGAACGTATCTGCTGTGGATAATAAAACTGAATCATAAGAACCAAGTAAGCTGGCTCACCCCCATGTAACATGATCCTACAGTCCTATACCTCCCAATAAACCTATACCAGCATTCTGCAAGGTAAGCAACCTTTTTTCCAGGTACTAGCTATACCAAAGTAGACAATATTAGCATAGTCTAATTTAGAAATAGCTAACAAATGCAAAAAGAATGCAAAGTCCCTTCATCAAAGTATGGGCGCACTGCCGCAGTTTACACAACGCACAGAATCCTGAGTGAACAACTCACAATACCTGATGCCCAAACCACAGTTGTGTATCCAAGATCACTCCCAGATACTAGAAGGACTCACATAAGGCCACTTTGCCATCCAGAAAACTAGGTGTAACTAAAGGTGTCAACAGTTGTCCCATCAACCAACGGGCTTTTGTTTACCTGCGATTTGCGTGAAAGATGGGCGCCCTTCTCTTTCAAAAATAAGCCAGTCACCAAGCAACTAACGGAGTATCTTTCCAAATTTTCCATCCTCCATGACTCTCAATCAGGCTTTAGATCATAATATAGCAGCAAAACAGTCCTTACTACCCTCATTGCCAACTTTAGGAAAGAAATCAGCCTAAATAGAAAGATCCTACTCCTACAATTCGCCATGTCATTGGCCTTGGACATGGTAGACCATTACACCCTATTACGACTGCTGGACAGAGTTGAGAGAGAAATTCCTGACCACCAGATCGTACCAGGTCAAAATGGGAAGCTATTTATTTATTTTAAAACATTTATATTCCGCATATCTCAAATTCTAAGTAGAGCACAAAACAAGCATAATCAAAATATATACAATAATACATAGACAATTACATATATCAGAGGTCTCATCAGCCTGTATAAAGTAAGAATCCATTTTACAATGCACTCAGTCCCTTAGTAATCAAACTGCATTTATGCAATAAACCTGTTGAAAAGAAATATTTTTAGAGCTTTCTTGAATGCTTTTTCAGATTGAAGCTCTCGGATGGATAGGGTCAATGAATTCTACATTTTTGGTCCTATTACAAAGAACACAGAAGTTCTTCTAGTCAGATGGTATTAACTGAGGGAACATCCAACAATTTTTTATGTGCTGACCTCAGTGTTCTTGGGGGCTGATAGTCTTAAATTCGAGGAGACCAAAACTGATACTTTACTTTAAAAAACAATAAAAGAATCTTAATACGTTGCTCAAGAGGCAACCAATGAACCTTTATCAATGTGGGGGTACTGTGTGCAAACCAAGAACAGTCAATGATGACTCATGCTTTAGCATTCTGAGCCAGTTGAAGGGCTCATAGTAAATTCTTTGAAATTCCAACTAAAAGACAATTACAATAATCAAATGTAGGATAGACAACACTTTGTACTACTGTATGAAAATTGTAATCATTTAGCAAATCTCTTAGGGCCCTGTTTACTAAGGCGCATTAGCGTTTTTAACTCACCTACAATTAGCGCATGTGGAGTGGAGGAGTGGCCTAGTGGTTAGGGTGGTGGACTTTGGTCCTGGGGAACTGAGGAACTGAGTTTGATTCCCACTTCAGGCACAGGCAGCTCCTTGTGACTCTGGGCAAGTCACTTAACCCTCCATTGCCCCATGTAAACCGCATTGAGCCTGCCATGAGTGGGAAAGCGCAGGGTACAAATGTAACAAAAAAAAACTGTGTAGGTGCATATAAGAATATTGTAGGCGTGTACACTGTTAATGCATGTACATGGTTAACATGCATTAAAAACACAAACGCACCTATAATGGAGCTTAGTAAACAGAGCCCTTAATCTCCTTACCATTTTCAGTTTGAAAAAGACTTGCAACATTGAAAAACAATTGTCAAAAGAACTATCAACATTCAACAAAAACTGAATATCATCTGCATATATTCTAAAATTAAGCCCTAGGCAATACAATAGTTTACACAATGGTAATAGAAAGATGTTAAATGGTATTGCTGAAAGACAAGATCCCTGTGGAACACCAGTAAATGACAATATTTCAGAAGAGCACTCACCATTTCTTTAGAACACAGAAATGCCTTTCACTAGGAACGAAGGGGAAAAATGCAATACTGTTAAGTCCAATTGCACGTAACTGGTTCAGTAAAATCTCATGGCTTATTGTGTTAAAAGTGCTGATGTGTAGCTAAAATAATGAAAATCCTTATCAAATCATGTACGAGTTGTGTCTGAAAGAGAAATGAGAAGTGTCTCAGTATCATATTGTGTTCGGAATCTGAACTGATTTTTATCCAAAATTGAATTTGATTCTAGGACCGTACAAGTCTTAATCTGCCGTCATTTACTATATTTCTATGTTACACTACTCATTCTATCAATTTAGCAAAAAAAAAAAAAAAAGGTAAAGAAGGTATTGGTCTATAGTTGTCTACTACATTAATGTCCAAGATTTTCTTTTTAAGTATCAGACTGACCATAGCGATCTTCAACATTGGTTGCATTTCACCTTCTAGCAAGGACTTAACGATATCAATAAAAACAGGTGCAAATGGATCTGTAAGTGCCTTAATAATTGATGGGTGTACTGGATCTAACTTGCATTTCACCTATTCTGTTTAAAGTCATGATGACACCATTAGCCAAAATACTAGCCAAACAAGACCTCAACCCCTTCATCTACACCGATGATGTGCCCATATATATCCCCTTCAGAAACAAACTGAACGACATCACGGATAAGATCACAGCAGGTCTAAACACAACGGAAGAATGAGCCACAGCATTAAAGCTCAAACTGAACAGACAAAACACAATTCCTAGTTATAACAGCTCCACATAACCACATAGTTTTCCCCAACATCAACCATAGACAGAACCATATACCCTTTGTCAAGCAATTTGAAAGTCCTGGGAGTTGTCATTGATCAAAATCTAACCTTTGAATCCCAGGCTGCAAAGGTGGTATCTAAAATGTTCCAAGTTATGTGGAAACTGAGGATGATCAGGAATTATTTCCCCGCTAACGTTTTCTGACTACTAGTACAAACAGTACTCACACTCATGGGCTACTGTAATGGAATATATTCAGGCTGCAAAGAACAAGTCCTGTAAAGGCTTCAAATGACACAGAACACAGATACCAGACTAATATTCTGGAAACCACGCTTTGACAGAGCAAGCCCACTATACCATGCCCTACACTGGCTCCTGATCAAAGCGCACATAGCTTTCAAACTGTGCACCATGGTATACCAAATAAATTTTTGTTGATGCCCCGACATATATGTCAGTCTTTTCTAATCTACCACTGAAGAACACAAAGTCAAAAACAGGAAACTTCCTAACACTCCACTACACTAGAATTCACAAACATATATAAGTTGGTACATGCAGGAGTTTCTCTTACCAATTCACCAAGTGGTGGAAGTCACTGTCCAGGGCCCTAAGAACCCTAACCCCTTACACCAGCTTTCAAAAACAACTCAAGACCTATTTGTTCAGGAAATTATATGTTGAAGATGATAAAGGCTATGAAAGCACACTGATCCAACTACTGCCCCTACCTCGAAGTACTGATCATTTCACCTTCTAACTTTATGCCATCTGATTGTTTCATACCTTATCATATTTTGGCACTGCAAGCCATCTGACCTATCCTCCAGTGCCACCCCCTTCTCATTGTAAACCCACTATCAGGCTTATTTTCGCAAAAGAAGGGCGCCCATCTTTCAACACAAATCGGGTGATGGGCGTCCTCTCAGGGTTGCCCAAATCGGCATAATCGAAAGCCGATTTTGGGTGTCCCCAACTGCTTTCTGTCGCGGGGACGACCAAAGTTCCCGGGGGCGTGTCGGAGGTGTAGTGAAGGCGGGACTGGGGCGTGCCTAACAGATGGGCGTCCTTTAGCGATAATGGAAAAAAGAAGGCCGTCCCTGACGAGCACTTGGGCGACTTAGTCCATTTTTTCTTACGACCAAGCCTCAAAAAGGTGCCCAAACTGACCAGATGACCATCGAAGGGAATTGGGGATGACCTCCCTGACTCCCCCAGTGGTCACTAACCACCTCCCACTCCGAAAAAAACAACTTTAAAAACTTTTTTTGCCAGCCTGAAATGTCATACTCAGGTCTATTGCAGCAGCATGCAGGTCCCTGGGGGAGGAAGTATGTGTGTGTCAGTGGAGGCATAGCGAAGGCGTGGACCTCTTTCTTTCAAACATTTTGGATGTCCTGAACTGCCCCCCCCCCCCCACAGGGACGGCCAAATTTCAAGGGAGTGGAGGAGTGGCCTAGTGGTCAGAGCACTGGTCTTGCAATCCAGAGGTGGCTGGTTCAAATCCCACTGCTGCTACTTGTGATCCAAAATCCAAATAAATAAAGGGATTGTCAGAGGCATAGCAAAGGCATGGACATCCTTCTCATAGAAACATCCAGGCATGGATGTCCTTCTCACAGAAACATCCACATTTTGGACATCCTCAACTGCCGATGCAGGGACGGAGGCACAGCAAAGGACATCCCTCACCCATACTCTAAAAAAATAAAATAAGCACTTGGATGTTTTCACCTGGACTTGTATTTTTCTAAGGTTGTAGATGGCAATTTATTTAAGGTTGTAGACGGCTATTATGCACACAGCTTGTCTGCATCTATGAAGCCGTCTTTGGCATGCGCAGAGCAGCCACGCATATTGCTTGGCTGCTTTAACTGGCTTCCCCTCCTTAGGAATGAAATCGTGTGCAAATGAGCTAACAGTGAGCAGCTCATTTGCATGTGATTTCCTTCATGCATGCCTGTTCCTTTCCGAATTGCTAAGGAATCGGTAAGGGAAGGGCTTTTTCCGTTCAGTTGGTGCATCAGTTAGTCCACTGCAGTGCCCCCTAGGGTGCCCAGTTGGTGTCCTGGCATGTCAGGGGGACCAGTGCACTACGAATGCTGGCTCCTCCTATGACCAAAGGGCTTGCATTTGGTCGTTTTTGAGATGGGCGTCCTCGGTTTCCATTATCGCCGAAAACTGGGGACGACCGTCTCTAAGGTCAACCATCTCAACATTTATGTTGACCATCTCTAAGGTCAACCTAAATGTTGAGATTTTGGCATCCCCGACCGCATTATCGAAATGAAAGATGGACGCCCGTCTTGTTTCGAAAATACAGGTTTCCCCACCCCTTCGCGGGACGTCCTGCGAGGATGCCCTCAGGAAAACTTGGGTGCCCCGTTCGATTATGCCCCTCCACGTCAAATTATTTGTAATGTCCAATTGTTACAGTGTAACCTTGTTCCTTTCAAACTTTAATTGTTAGCCACATTGAACCAAACCCATTTGGAAAATGTGGGATATAAATGCTTATCTATCTAGCTATCTAGTGCATGTGTTAGAGGGTTAAGCCTGTAAGGGCTGATATTAAGTTTCATATGACAAGAGGATTTAGATATGTATATTTTGACTGTAATATTTTAAGCCTCTTGTGTTATGTATTTTTCCTGTTCTGAAGTTTTTATGAAAATAGAATAAAATGCCATTATTTGCCTAATAGCCCAAGAAAACAATGGAGAAACTCAAATGTTTGAAAATAGTATTCATGTATTATTTATTGTGTAGTTAGCATAATTTTTACAGTTAGCAATCTAATTTTGGATTAGTGTTTATAAAGCATGTGTAGGTGTACAAACATTAATAGCCTTAAGATGGACTTAATTGTTGTGGCCTTTGAATAAGAGAAACCTGATGAACAGTACAGTCAAATTCCTGTGTTTTTTTTTTTTTTTGCTCCTGAAGTCCTTCTGTATCTTGTGGTTTGTTTTGACCAAATTTTAAGCCCCAGTTTTTCTGCTATTGTGCCTCCTATTAAAAATTAAGGGGTCATTTTACCAAGCTGCGGGAAAAAGGGCCCTGCGTTAGTGATAGGGGTGTTTCCCCTCACATTAGGGCCCTTTTTACTACAGTGGGTAAAAAAGCCCCCCGCACACATGGCTATGCGGTGAGAGAACTCTTACCGCTTGGCCATGAGGCAGGGATTACCGCCACCCATTGAGGTGGCGATAAGGGCTCCCGCGCTAACCAGGCAACGAATGGCGATGCCCGATTACCGCCAGGTTATTGTCGCACAAACCATTTCCGGGGGGGGGGGCTTTTTCCACGGGAAATGGCGCACGCTCAGGGCGGGGCTACCGCCAGCTGCTGTGTTGGGCCGGCAGTAGTCCCAGAAGAGCAAGTGGTAAGCCCACGTTGGGCTTACAGCCGCTCTGTAAAAGGGCCCCTAAGTGCTGCTTCTTGGCCATGATCGCAGGATTTGAGGCTTTGAGTGCTGCAAACCAAAGTTTTTTCAGGATATCCATAATGAATATGCATACATACTAGTTTTCATACTTTTCATTCATTATTCTAAAAGAAAAAGATGCTTTGATTTCACACTAACACCTCTAGCCCAGCATTAATGATAAGTCCTCTAATGAAATTTACATACGTAAATTCCAATATAGTTGTAACAAACACACATGTATAGTACTTTCACAACTGTGTATAATCTTCAAATATTTATTTTGTATTACAAACTATATTTAAAATCTCACAATAGCAAAGGTATTATCATAGTTCTGCTTCTTCAAATACACATTAAACACTGAACTTCATTTAAGACATATACAACCACGCCCTACTAATCGGAATAGGGCTCACTCTTAACCCACAGTGATGTCCATAAGCTAGTTCACAATACCAAAATATGGCCTATCCAGTCTTCAGGGGATGTTCCACAAGTTGCTTAACAGTGCATTATCCCAGCATCATTCCACTCCAGCACTGTATGAACCAACTCTTTCTGTCAGATGAGCAGATTGATAACTTTCCACACTTCCAAGATGTCAAGTGTGGTCCAAACAAACTGTAAATCCTGAAGTTAAAGTGCACAATCACAAAGTTGTTAAAGCCCAGTGCAGCAGGATTTCTTTGGTGTAGGAGCCGGAAAAAAAGTGATAACTGTTGCTAAAGATCCTCTATTAATGACACATTCTTAAAAACGTGCACTAGGACCCAAAACTGCCTTGTTTCAGTGAATACCTTCATCAGGCAAAACTTATGTACTTCTATCTTGTAGAATTCAATCACAATAATATGATATATCAGCTATTCTCTCTATGGCACATAGATACACCTCCAAAATCGACTATGCCAAAAAAATCATTAATAAAGGCTTTTTGACAACAGTTATCACTTCTTTCTGGCTCCTGTTCTTTGGAGTGATATCTGGCCTATTGTGGTTTTGTATTGTGTACGCCTGACTCCCCAGGGCACAGTTCATGAGCTGTGTCCCTTAAGGTAGATACTTACACTGGTGTTGGCCTAAGAGGTCTGACCCTCTGTAGCCCAAACCTTAGCCCATAGGCTTTCACTCAGCAAGGTTAGCTGGCAAGAGTCTTGAGAGGCCTCTGACAGCAATGTGAGTCAATTTTCTCCCTTCTTTGTACTGACCCAACCTCTAATATGGGACAGCCCTGCAGATGAGAGAAATTAAACCAAAAAATAGAAAGGAATCCTTGTGTGTTAAGGAAAGTTTGATCTTGACTCTGGTGTAAAGTTTCTTTAAAAAAAAAAAATCAATTGAGAAGGGGATGCAACAGTGACAAAAGCTCAGCTCTAGCAACGTACACATGAAAGTGCCAGGTTTCAGAAGACTGCATATAGAAGAGGAGCCAATTAAGACTACAAGGCATATTTTCAAAGCACTAGACATACAAACCTATGGAACTTTGTAAGTCTAAGTGCTTTGAAAATAAGCCTCATAGTAACATAGTAGATGACAACAGATAAAGACCTTAATGGTCAATCCAGTCTGCCCAACAAGATAAACCATAGCATAAGGTATGATGTGATACTACATATGCATACTTGATCTTGATTTGTCCTTGCCATTTTCAGGGCACAGACTGCAGAAGTCTGCCTGGCACTGGCCTTGTTCTCCAACTACTACTACTACTACTTAACATTTATAAAGCGCTACTAGGGTTACGCAGTGCTGTACAATTTAACATGGAAGGACAATCCCTGCTCGAAGAGCTTACAATCTAAGAGACAAATGTACAGTTAATCTGATAGGTCAGACAGATTGGGGCTCGAAGAGCTTACAATCTAAGAGACAAATGTACAGTTAATCTGATAGGTCAGACAGATTGGGGCAACCTATATGTTCAAAAGGTTAGGTTCCGAATGCAGCATTGAAGAGGTGGGCTTTAAGCAAGGATTTGAAGATGGGTAGGGAGGGGGCTTGGCGTAGGGATTGGGGAAGGTTGTTCCAGGCATAGGGTGAGGCAGCGGAGCCTGGAGTTGGCAGTGGTGGAGAAGGGTACTGAGAGGAGGGATTTGTCATGTGAGTGGAGGTTACGGGCAGGAACGTAGGGGGAGATGAGGGTAGAGAGGTAGTGAGGAGCAGCAGATTGAGTGCATTTGTAAGTAAGGAGGAGAAGCTTGAATTGTATGCGGTATCTGATCGGAAGCCAGTGAAGTGACTTGAGGAGAGGGGTGATATGAGTATATCGGTTCTGGCGGAATATAAGACGTGCGGCAGAGTTCTGAATGGATTGAAGGGGGGATAGATGGCTGAGTGGGAGGCCAGTGAGGAGTAAGTTGCAGTAGTCGAGGCGAGAGGTAATGAGAGCGTGGACGAGAGTTCGGGTGGTATGCTCAGTGAGGAAAGGGCGAATTTTGTTGATGTTGAAAAGGAAGAAGCGACAGGTTTTGGCGGTCTGCTGGATATGCGCAGAGAAGGAGAGGGAGGAGTCGAAGATGACTCAGAGGTTGCGGGCAGATGAGACGGGGAGGATGAGGGTGTTATCAACTGAGATAGAGAGTGGAGGAAGAGGAGAAGTGGGTTTAGGTGGAAAGACGAGGAGCTCGGTCTTGGACATGTTCAGCTTCAGGTGGCGGTTGGACATCCAGGCAGCAATGTCGTCATCAGTGCTAACTCCAGCATATCCAAATCTGTCCAGACATGATCAGGGCACATACTGTAGAAGTCTGCGTAGCCCTGGCATTACTTCCCAATTACCCCATATCATTTTTGTCACTTTTCTCGGAACCACTTCGTCTTTTTGTGTGCTTTAGCAAGATACAGCCTCCAAAACTGAACACAATACTCCAAGTGGGGCCTCACCAACAACTTGTATAGGGGCATCAACACCTCCTTTTTTCTGCTGGTTTTACCTCTTTCTATACAGCCTAGTATCCTGCTGGCCATGGCTATCGCCTTGTCACATTGTTTTGTCACCTTGAGGTCCTCAGACCCCATTATCCCAAGGTCCCACTCCTGAACTGAGCTTATCAATCTTTCTTGTCTCCTATCTGGTACATCTCCTTTGGATTTCTGCACCCCAAGTGCATCACTCTACACTCTATTAAATTTTAACTGCCAGCTTAGACCATTCTTCTAATTTTTGGAGATTGCATGGTTTCTGCTCTCTCCGGGGTATCCACTCTATTGGCCACCTTCATGTCATCCGCAAAAAGGCAAACTCTTGCAGAACAATGAGGTTTTTTTTAGCTGATGAAGATTCCATCTTGCAAAATCAGAATCTAACGTGTTCTGAACCGGGAATTCAGAGGCTTTTTCCTCCATGAACATATGAGAATAGTAGCCACGCCATACACGACCATTCTTATTCATTAGGAAAACAGGTCTAGACCAAAACGTCTTAGTTTTAGTCGTGGACGGTTTTGTTTTGTTCCATTATGGCTGTAAAATGTCCAAGTCTTAGGAACGCCCAGATCCCACCCGTAATACACCCCTGACATGCACCCTTGTGTTTTGAATGCATTTCTGATGGACTTCATAGAAACACTTCTAAAAACTGGTTTTGAAAATATTGATGTAGACGTTTTTGTGAGAAAAGTCCACCCCCTTTTTTTAACCTAATCTTGGAGAGTGAGGAATCTTGTATCTGAGTGGGCATAAGTGGGGTAAGGTCAGGCTATTGACTTCTATAAGCCATGTCTCAGAGATTAAGAGAGAGCCCAAGTCTGAAGATTCTAGAAGATCCTTATTAATAAGGCCTTATTCACCACAGATCTTGCATTGGCATAGACTGCTGGTGCAGGAGTTGGGTGGGTCATGAGTTCTAAGTAGGAGGATTGTTTGGTCAGGTTCAGACGAGAGCGAGTTTTAGGCTGCAGAGGGGGACTCGGTGTGTTTTGCCAAGAGTTGGGCTTGGTGAGTCATCTGTGGCCCCTTTATGTGTTAGTAGTACATTTTCAGCTTTTCTTGGGTTTTTTCCCCCAAATTGCCCACCTTCATTTTGGTATACCTGGTGGAGTTTAAAAAAAGAAAAAAGGAAGAAAAAGCTAATTGAATTTCAATGTCAACTAATTATGCATTATAAGGTAGAATAAACTCATTTTGATATTAGATTCAGATATATCAAGTAAGAAAACTAATTTAATGACCTTATAAACATCTTATAGCCAAGTTTAATTGTCAGTGTATTAAACTATTTGAATTAAGGATAATTAGATGTTTTGCCAATTATAATGAAACAGGATCCTTTCAGATTAATATAGCTTATTTTTCTCAGCAAGGAGAGCTGCTCCTTTTTCTCTGTGGCAGTCCTTGGTCTGGAGCAAGTGGATTGGAGGATCAACTTCTGGTACTCCCGCCTAGCAAATTAATCTGCAATATTTCACTGTGCTGTAGAGAAAGCATAACCCAGGCAGACTCAGAAATGTCTCATGCATTCTAATATGAGCAGGCAAAATTCTTAAGTCATGTGTAATAAGCAAGTATCTACTGTCTAGTTTGGCCCATGGCATTTTTTTCATACTGTAAAATTGATTAGTCAGGATGACGCAGGAGTGATTTGAACCTGTCCCGTGCAGTTTTACTCCTATGCACACATTTGTACACAATCGCTAATTGTGCCTAATAGCAGTCACGGTGCAGATAATGAGCTTTATTCATCACTGAAAGATTAGGATGTTTATTTTCCTTCATACTTTTGAGTTTACTGTATTCATGACGATCTTGTTAATTCTCTGTCTTTCCTGATTTTCATCAGAGGACTTATCATTAATGCTGGGCTAGGTGTTAGTGTGAAATTAAAGCATCTTTTTCTTCCAGAATAATGAATGAAAAGTATGAAAACTAGTTATATTGAAAGTAAATAGGTAACGCCCAAAAAGTGAAGAGGCCTATTTGTAAAGCTGCATTAGCTGTTAATATAGCATATAGTATAGCAACCACATTAACACTTAACAAGGAGGGGGCATAAAATGGACAGAGAATGGGTGGGGTAGTTACTATGTATTAACTTTGCTTTAACTATGTATTAACTATGCTTTCGACTCCTAACCGTGACTCTCTTACTCAACACCCTCACTTATTACCCCTACCACTGCAATTTCCCCACCCCTAGTTGTCTGTTCGTCTGTCCAATTTAGATTGTAAGCTCTGTTGAGCAGGGACTGTCTTTTCATGTTAATTTGTACAGCGCTGCGTAAGTCTAGTAGCGCTATAGAAATGTTTAATAGTAATAGTAGTAACTATGCAGTTAACTGTGCAGTATTATGCCCCTTATAACATCTCAGCCAGGGCCAATGTTTTGGTCACTTTTCTTAAATAGGGGGATAAAGAAGCTGTTTTAAGAGCTTACTGTAAGAAGAAAGCCATGTTGTTTTATGGACAGACCATTGACATTTTTCCAGATGTGATTCATAGCCTTCTTTGACAATTGGATGTTTTCTTGGCATTAAAGAGTCGAGTTTTGGCTAAATGTTTTACTTCTAAATGATATGTTACGTTTGAAGAGACTCAATGTGTATATTTTTTTAATTCTTCACATCTCGAGAAATTCTTGCAGGAACATGGACATTTATCTTTAGTTATTGGCTGTATGGAAGTTAGTTTGAGTTCTTGTTGACATTTTAGGTCTCTTTGTTTAGGATAAAGTCCAGTTTTTTTCTTGTTTCTTTTTTTTTCTTATTTCCTTCCTATATGTGGGCTATGATTGTGTTTCTTGATATGATGCTTGAAAATGTTTTTTTCTTGTTACATTGCTTCGTTTTCTTTTGTTTTATGTTGGGAAATGTTTATTTCATAAAAGCATAATAAAAAAAAACCTGTATATTGTTGTTTGCTGGGGTAATGCCAGAGGAATACTGTAGCTAACTGGATTACTTTATCTGCAATAAGTTTACCTATGCTAATAACATTTTCTCTGTGTGAGCTGAAAAGGAAACTGCTAGAAACACTCTTAACAGTTAACACAAAGGTTTTGCATGTTCCACTCATTAAATGTTGCATAATAACTGCAAAATCTTAACCTTAATAAATAGGGCCCATGCGTTTTAAGTTTAGTTTCTGAGGAAGGCCATAGACATTTTGAAAAATCATTATAATCAAATTGTTAAAAATTGTATACCACCAGGTGCAGGTAGAAGATCCGCCACTGGGAGTTGGAGCTCAGGCTTAAGTTGTGGTACTGTCACTGGAATTTGGGGGCCTAGGCCAGGTGGAGATGGCATCACAGTTGAGGCCCAGGGTGGCAGAAAAGTGGAAGGAAGTACTAAAATATGGCAAAAAAAGAAATGAAGAAAATAAGAAGAAATATTGATTTAATAAACAAGAGTATAACCCCCTCCTCCACCCCCCCCCCTCACCACCACATGCTGTAAAGAATTCCTTCCTTGTTCCTCCCCTCTATCCTACAGTGCCTAAAAGTTTTTGGTGGACTGTCCCGCCTTTGAGGCAGTGTGTGATACAGGGTTATTTCTTTGTTATATGCTATGGGTATGAAATCTGATATGTAGAATACAAAAGCCATCTTGAGTTTTATTTATTCTTTGATTTTCTATACCACTTCATCTTGCAAAGGAGCGCTTAAGCGGTTTATAGAATAAAAACACAAACAGAAAGGAGCGCCAAATAAATGACAAGGCAGGAATCATTCAACCAACATATGAAAAAAAAAGCAGCAACAATAAAACAAATAAACAGGAAGTGGTGTACCATGCAGTTGTAACCTACTGAGCACTGGAGAAGTAGGCTGAAAAAGCCAAGTTTTTAAAATTTCTTAATGATAATTCATTACGTATATATAATGGTAAATTATTCCATACATGAGGGGCAAGAAAGAAGAATGCACAGTTCCTCATAGTCTCATAATGGGCTACCTAAGGACTAAGAAGCGCCAAGTGATGATCATTTAATGATCTTAAAACATGAACAGGAGTGTAAGGAATAACTAAAGAATTAAGATATGAGGGGACACCAAGTCTAAAAGCTTTGAATGTTAAAAGTTTCCTTTTAAAAGACAGAAGCAAAAACCTAGGCCCCCTTTTACTAAGGCGCGCTCACGTTTTTAGCACGTGCTAAAACTGTAGGCGCGCTAAAGTTAGAGACACCAGTGCATTCCTATGGGCATGTCTAACGTTGGTGTGTCTATTCAGTATGTTGCTAGTACTGTACATATAAGGAAGAGATGTGTGCTGGCACTTTTTGTGTTTATCTTTTAATAAAGGTGGCTTGACTATAATTGGTGACTTTCTCAGTTGAATACCAGGCCTATAAGAAAAGAGATGAAATTAAATTTAATTCATCTGCCAAAAATAATTATCTTGTACAACTCTAGCTTTTTATTCTCTTAACTTAAAATGTGCTAACCTTTTTCTTTTTATTCATTAAATTCCTTTTTAAAAAATTTTTAGAAGCATCTACATGTTGAAATAGTGGCATCTACTGTATATATGTTGATTGCATGTGTAAATGGCAATTTCAGAAGGCAGTGGTGTGCTGGAGCCGGCTCGCAACAGCCGGTTGTTACATTTTGTACCGACTTGCGAGCCGGTTGTTTCCCACTGCGAGCCGGCTCTCCTCCCGCCCGATCCGGTCCCTCACCTGACTCTTCTAATTCTTCGGCGGGGCAGGCAATCTTGTCTGCCTGCTACCAGCGCTGACTCTTCCCTGCCGGTTTGCGCTTTAAAAATGGCTGCTGAGACTTCCACGGGCGGCCTCGCAAGACTTCGGCGGCCATTTTGAAGCACGAACCGGCAGGGGAGAGTCAGCGCTGGTAGCGGGCAGGCAAGACTGCCTGCCCTGCCGAAGAATTAGAAGAGTCAGGTCGGTGAGGGACGGATCCAGAGGGAGGGAGGGAGGAGAAGTCGCCGGTGAGCAACGCGGGAGGGGTGGCAGGGGAGAGAAGGGAGTCCCTGGGCATAGGTGGATGGAGGACAGGGGAAAGAAGGGTCACTGCTGGGCATGGGTGGATGGAGGGCAGGGGACAAGGTAATATAACATGTATACTACCTCCAAAATGGTCAGACTTCTCCATGCTTATTGATGTTTGATTTCCAACCATGCTATTTCCCTGCATATTTTCCAAGCCTTCTTGGAAGCCTACTGTACCACCACTGTTTGTGTTGTAAGATATCATTTTATTTTTACAAGTAAAGGTTTGATGGGGACTAGCAAAACTGAAAGTGGACAAGGTAATAGGACCAGATAGAAGACATCCTAAGTCTATTAAAGGAGCTCAGAGAGGTTTTGACAGTTTTGCTAAAAGTCCTGTTCAACCAGTCTTCAGAGACAGGATTATTTATGAGGACTGCAAAAAGGCAGATGTCATACCTGATCATAAAAGTAATAATAGCAAGAAAGTTGGTAATTACAGGCCAGTTATTTGAACTGAGTTAGATGAATTAATAGATTCACTACTGAAAGCAAAGATAATGAAGTATCTTGAATCCAATATGTCACAATATCTAAGGCAACATCATTTCATCAGTGGTAGATTGTGTCAAACAAATATGATGAATTTATTTAATTAGGCAAGCAGATAATTAGATTAGGGGATGCACTGGACATGAGATCAGCACAACATTTTTCATAATTCCATAGAGGAGACTCATAAATAAAATGAAAAGGTTAGAGTAACTATGTAATGTTACCAGATATCCCTGAATTTGCGTACTTGTCCTTGGCTGGTTCATTGGCAATATGACATTGAGGGGCATAATTGAAAGGGATGTCCAAGTTTTGATGAGGACGTCCTTGCAAAATATCCCCATCCAGGGGCGTATTTTCGAACAAGATGGACATCCATCTTTCGTTTTGATAATACGGTCAGGGACGCCCAAATTCTGAAATTTGGTCGTCCTTAGAGATGGTCTTCCCTAGACTTGGTCGTTTCTGAGTTTCGGCGATAATCAAAACCAAGGACGCCCATCTCAGAAACAACCAAATGCAAGCCATTTGGTAGTGGGAGGAGCCAGCATTTGTAGTGCACTGATCCCCCTGACATGCCAGGACACCAACCGGGCACCCTAGGGGGCACTGCAGTGGACTTCACAAATTGCTCCCAGGTACATAGCTCCCTTACCCTGTCTGCTGAGCCCCCCAAAACCTACTCCCCACAACTGTACACCATTACCATAGGCCTTACGGGTGAAGGGGGGCACCTAGATGTGGGTACAGTGGGTTTGTGGTTGGTTTTGGAGGGCTCGCTGTTTCCTCCACAAACGTAAGTGGAAGGGGGGGATGGGCCTGGGCCCGCCTGCCTGAAGTGCACTGCACCCACTAAAATTGCTCCAGGTACCTGCATACTGCTGTGATTGAGCTGAGCATGACATCTGAGGCTGGTATAGAGGCTGGCAATCAATATTTTTAAAGATGTTTTTTGAGGGTGGGAGGGGGTTAGTGACCACTGGGGGAGTAAGGGGAGGTCATCCCCGATTCTCTCTGGTGGTCATCTGGTCATTTCGGGCACCTTTTTGTGCCTTGGTCGTAAGAAAAACAGGACCAGGTAAAGTCGTCCAAGTGTTCGTCAGAGACGTCCTTGTTTCTTTCGATTATAGGTTGAGGACGTCCTAGTGTTAGGCACACCCAAGTCCCACCTTCGCTACACCTCCGATACGCCCCCTTGAACTTTGGCCGTCCCTGCGACGGAGTGCAGTTGGGGACGTCCAAAATTGGCTTTTGATTATACCGATTTGGACGACCCTGTGAGTAGGATGCCCATCTTCCGATTTATGTCGAAAGATGGGCGTCCTTCTCTTTTGAAAATGAGGCCAATTGTCTCCCAAATACATCTCCCTGGGCATGTTCCATCTGATGCAGCACAAGGATGGGGAAGGCAAAGAGAATCAGTAGCCAGTATCATGGCAGTGACGACATAGCTGGACTTCACCACTGCAGTATTAAAAAAAAACAAATCCCAAGAGGAACAAAAGGAGCAGACTGTACCAGCCCAACAGTAGAAAAAAAATTTGAGAGGTAGAGGAGCAGCTGGAATAGGAAAGGGGCACTGTGATAACAGTGATGAGCCCTAGCCCTGGAAGAGATGTGGACTCAGGGCCGTGCCAAGGGTCTCTGGTGCCCCCCTGCAGACTATCAGTTGGTGCCCCCCCCTCCCCGTCTCGCTTCTTCATTAGATGTTTCTCCATTGCTACCTGTCTTTCCTTTAGACTGAAAACTACAGGCCCAGCCAGACCTGATAAAAGGGTCTACCACACCCTTCAATGTCAAGCATATACTAGAAAACTGTAAATTAGCTTACACAGGAAAGCAGTTTAAAAAAATAAACACAATTCCTGCTGTTTCTTAACACTGCTCTCCAGAGAAAGCACTGCCTTTATAAAGAGGCTTTTCAGTGGGACTTAGCCTATTAAAAACTATTAGCATAATTAGGAATGGCCAGCCCTTGTAACTGCAGAGACCTAAGCTTTGATTATGCATGTTCCTGTCTTTGTTACAGTGGGGGGGGGGGGGGGGGGGGGGGTCTCTTCATCTCATTTACACAGTCTGACCTCCCTGGCTCACTGGGAGCCCAGTCTCATGGAGACTGCTATACATTGCAAAATAAGATAGCAGATGTAAATTCTCAAAGTGGACATATTCCAAACACTAAAATGAAAATAAAACGATTTTTTTCTACCTTTGTTGGCTGGTGACTTTCTTTTTCTGATCATGCTGGCCCAGTATCTGATTCTGTTGCTGGTATCTGTCCTCTTAATTCTGTTTCCAGGGCTTCCTTTCCACTATATGTATCCCTCATTGATAAGTCTCTGACTCTAAAGTTTAGCAATTTCATTAAAGCAAAATGTATTTTCAAATATCACAAACTCTCCCTATCCAAGCAGAATGTTTTATATAAAAACAAACACACAAAAAAAGCAATCAGATTTTTACTTACCAGCTATTCTACACTATACATCAGCTAAACTTCCTCAGCCAATTAAATGGATTTTAGCTGTAGCTATGATAATTATGTACACATCATTGCAGTCATGCCCTCCTCTCAGTGTACATGCTCAAAAAAACAAAAACTTTGAACCACTTACAGATAACAATTACACTATTTATTTTTTTTATTTCTCCCCAGTCTCACTTGCACACCTGCCTCCAAACCTGTTCTCTTTAATATGAACGTTGTTCCAGCTCACCCTGAATGAAAGTTGTTCACACACCAAAGCCATAAATAGCTGCTGGTTGTACTCTTTGAAGCAGCTTTAGCAGAGCAGTGTGTCTGTCTCAGCACTGCTGGGCTACCTTCACTTCCTGATGCGGGAAGGGCAGGGGAGAGAGGAGAATCACAACTTCAGGTAAAAGATTTTGCAAGTGAGTGGCGCCCTCTAGAGGTCGGTGCCCCCCTGCATTGCTTACCTCGCTTACAGTGTCAGCACGGCCCTGTGTGGACTTCAGCAGCAAGAACTTGTACTTGAAGAGAAGCAGCTTCAGGATGGTGAGAGAAATTTGACTGCAACTATCAGCAGATTGATTGTCTCTTCCTAGCTGTTGGCAGTGGAGTGAGGACAATAAACAATGGAACTGGAAAGGGGGAAAGAAAAATGGAAGGGACTGAATGGAACTTTGGGGGAGGATGACAGGACCGTGGAACTGGGACACAGGAATAGAAAGAGGTCTTGTAGGAACCTCAGAGAGAGTGATTAGGAGAGGCATAACAAAACAGTGAAAGGGGAAGAGTGAAGGAATAGGGACCTTAGGGACCTGAGGCAAGTGGAGGAACATCAAGGCCATCAGGGTTTGGGCCCAGGGGACGGCATCCGTAAAGCACCCCAGATAAGAGGGTCTCAGCTTGTGTGCTTTTGCAGAACTTAGGGTGTGCCCTGAAATTTGTGGGTTGTTAGAGAGAAAATATGTTTGGGCTTGTTTAGAATTTTAGATTGGTAGCGTCCAAATGTTTTAAATAAATAGTCACCACCTGTAGCAAAGTCTTTTGTGCCTTTTTATCCCCATGCCCTATGCAATCCCCTCCCACTGGTAGGAGAAATTAACAATCAGCATGTCTTACCTGCGGCTGCCTCCTCCTCTGCCACATAAAAGTGCTTAGGACCCTGTTCTCTGTATCCTAATTTCACAGAGAAGCCAGCAGCAGGCAAGAAGCGCTGCGTATCTGATGCTTCTGGAGCCTTGATGCCAACCTGAGGGGGTCTTTTACTGAGCGGCGGTAAACCCAACGCGAGCATATTGCTTGCTAAACCGGAAGTACTGCCGGGCTACTGAAGCAGCCCAGTGGTAGTTCCCACCCCCAGCTACAAAATAGTTTTATTTTTGTAGTGCCGGTGTTTACCCGGCGGTAATCGGGAAGTGCTGTATGCTGCCAAGTCAACGCAGGAGCCCTTACCGCCACCTCCATGGGTGGCGGTAAGGGCTGCCCCCAAAATGGCTGCGTGGCAAGTGCTTCACTTGCTGCATGGCCATTTGTTTTAAAAAAAAATAAAACAGCTTTTTACCTGCTGTGGTAAAAGGGGGCCTCAGAACGCGTCAAAAACACCCTTTTGCCATAGCTTAGTAAAAGGACCCCTGAGTTAGGGAGCAGGGAAGGGTAATAAGACAAGAGTAGAGTGTAAAGGATAAAGAGTCATAGATTTCATGTACCACTTTTACGTTATGCAACCAAAGTGGTTATACAAGTACTTTCTTTGTCTCTACTAGGCTCACAATCTTAAGTTTATAACTCTGGGGTAATGGGGGGTTAAGTGATTTGCCCAGGGTCACAAGGAACTGCAGTTGGAATTGAACCCAGTTCTCTAAGTTCTGGGCCCACTGCACTAACCACTAAGCTGCTACTACACTCCAAGAGATTGTACTTGGGGAGGGAAGATAATTTAATTACATTGGGGAAATAAGAAGGAAAGATGATTATATTGGGGGTTAAGAAAAGTTAGTGTATACTTTTTAAGAGGTGAAGGAATTGCATAATTATCCAAGGGACCCTAGACCTTCCCCCTCCCACAGCCACCCAAGACAAGTGTCCCAGATTCCAGCAAAGTAGGATTGTTATTCTAACTCATTAAATGGCTTTTTCATTAAAGCTTAGCACGCACTAACAGACATTAGCATGTGCTACGTGGCCCCAGGGGCGTAGCTACGGGTGGGCCTGGATGGGCCCAGGCCCACCCAATGTTGGCTCAGGCCCACCCAGACAGCCGGCAGCTCTCCGGTCCTCCTCCACTCGAGTCCTGATCCGGAAGTTGTAGGCAGGTCATCATTGTAGCGGTTGCGCACTTGCACTGCAGCTGCACGTCAGCGCCACCACTCCATTGTTCTGTGCCTTGCTCGCTCCCTGTCGCTCCCCGCCTAGTTCTGTGCTGCTTTGCTTTTTCTTCCGTCCCTCCCCCCCCCCCCCCGCATCACAGTGCCGCATTTGAGCTGAATGTGCTGTGCTGGCTGCCATCAATGTCGCTGTTGCATTTTGTGCCCTGCAGTGCAGCCTCCCCCCCCCCCCCCCCCGGCCTAGTCAGCACTCCCCTGCGGCCAACGACATGGAGCGGAGCACACAGCACAGTGAGTGCTCACCTCTCTGCACCACCTGCCACCACTGAAGCCCAGCTGCACAGGTAAAAAAAAAAAAAAAGAGGTTAATTTTTTTTTTAACTTGTAGTGAAGTCAGTGTAATGCTGGCTGGTGGTGCGGGTGGGCATCTGGGTGGGGGTGGACTCTTTCACTGCCTAGGGCAAAAAAAGGTATATTTAATTATTCAGTATACTTTTTTTCCCTAAGCAGCGAAGAGCCGACCTCCACCCAGAAATCCACCACCAGTAAATTTTATTATACCCAGGTTAAAATTTAAAAAAGGTTGTACTATATTTGTCATGGTGCCTTGGTGGGTTTTTGGGTAGGGATGAGTTCTGCAGTACAAAGGTTAAAATAATAATAATAAAAAAGTTTTCAATTTAATGTAGGTGGGTTTCTGGGTGGAGGTGGGTCTGCAGTGCCCAGAACATTTAAACAAACAAACAAACAAACAAACAAACAAAAAGGTCATATTTAATGCTGGTGTCCTTAGGGGTGGGGGAACAGGGAGAGGAGATGCCAGACCAAGGGGAGATGGGTGGGGGTAGGACAGGGCTGACGCTAGGCTACAAGGAAGGGTGGGGTAGGGCTGATGCCAAGCTATGGGATGGATGGTGGAGAAGGAAAGGGCTGATACAGGGCTATGAGGATGGATGGGGGTGTTGGGAAAGAAAGGAAGGGCTGATGGCAGACTACGGGGATGGATAGGGGGGTATGGAAGAGAAAAACTGATGCTGGGTTACAAGGATGGTTGGGGGGGTAGGGAAGGGAAAAGCTGATGACGGGCTATAGGGATGGATGGGGGGGGGGAGGTTAGGGAAGGGCTGATGTCAGGTTACAGGACAATTTCTAATTTTTGGTCCTTTATTCTGTAATTGATGAGGGTTGGTCTGTGTTCTGCATATGACTGAGTATGCTGGTATGTGGTTTGTGTGGGGATCTATGAGTCTGACTTGTCCAATGGGATGCGTAGTGCTGTTGTGTATATTCACTGCTGCCTTTGTAAAGGTATTGTTATTGGAATTGGTGTTAAAATTTGCAAAGTTTGAAGTATATATATCATTGCTGTAATTATATTGCAGAATCCTGTCATGTGCGTTGAGATGTTTGCCATTATAGTAGACTTAATGTAGCTATATTTAAAAATATTATTTTTCCATTAAGAATGTATATGGTTTATAGTGATGCAGGGCAGCTGTTCGGCAGATTACTTAGAAATCCATGGATAAATCCTTCTTATCTGTTCCCTTCTCCACTACTGCCAACTCCAGACTTCGCGCCTTCTGTCTCGCTGCACCCTACGCCTGGAATAAACTTCCTGAGCCCCTACGTCTTGCCCCATCCTTGGCCACCTTTAAATCTAGACTGAAAGCCCACCTCTTTAACATTGCTTTTGACTCGTAACCACTTGTAACCACTCGCCTCCACCTACCCTCCTCTCTTCCTTCCCGTTCACATTAATTGATTTGATTTGCTTACTTTATTTATTTTTTGTCTATTAGATTGTAAGCTCTTTGAGCAGGGACTGTCTTTCTTCTATGTTTGTGCAGCGCTGCGTACGTCTTGTAGCGCTATAAAAATGCTAAATAGTAGTAGTAGTAGTAAATTCATCATCAAGTGCATTCTAAGGCATTATTTTGTAGTGTCCCAAGAAACACTACTCATACCTATATACACAGTGCCCACCCATATTAGCCCTGGGCCCACCCAAAATGCCAGGTCTGGCTACGCCATCGGTGTAAAATAGGATGCACAACACGTAGCATGTGGTAATGTCAGCATGCACTAAGCTTTCATTAAAGGGCCCCTAACTGAGATTTTATCCTCGGTAATAAGGGTTTTATAATAAAGTACAAGAAGACTTCAGACATTGTTTTGCACACAGGTTGGGAAGACTGGATGAACCAGACAGATCTTTGTCTGCTGTCATCTACTATGTTACTATGGGGCTTCCTTATCTGTCCCTAACACAGGCAAGACCCTTATTAACATGTTTTTGGGGTTTGGTGGTTTCTCTGTCTGTCTGTCTGTCTGTCTGTCTCTCTCCCTCCTTTCCTCCAGGGTCTCTTAGATCTCATTCCACCTAGTTAAAATTTAGTGGCCATTTGGGCTGTAGTTTCTAAACATATATCGTTACCTTCTGGGATTTGGCTCATGCCAGTTCCCATGTTAATACGTGCTATTTTCGCTGAAGAGCCCTGGGATATGTCCGTATATCCCTCCCCTGGACATCCTGTCTCAGGATACCCTGTCTCTTTCCTAGAGACTTTAACATGTGCACAGTTTACTTACCCTGAAACTACAACACTGAATTTCGACCAAGAGGAAGAAGCAGACACTTAGAGAAAGGTAGAATGAGTTCTGACAGGTGACAAAGTTAAGCAAAGTGTCAGCATGAAACCGCAGTCAGCCCCCCCCCCCCCCCCCCCCCCCCCCGAGCTTATAGTTCTCTGCCCTATTCACACATAACATTTAACAGCTAACAAACCACACTGGTGACACAGAGACAAACAAGACACTGTCTGCAGATAATTCTGAGCACAGACTGTTTTATGTTATCCGGGAAATCTGTCCTATCCCTAAGCAAACCACACACGAACGGATTTGGCCCCATTTCTTAGAGGACTTTGCTTTTTTTTTTTTTTTAATAAGATCCTCCTACCCAGTGGCGTAGGAAGGGGGTGGGGCGGTCCACCCCGGGTGCACGCCGCTGGGGGGGGGGGGGGGGGGTGTTGGCTCCGCTGGTTCCCTGCTCTCTCTGTCCCAGAACAGGTTACTTCCTATTCCAGGGCAGAGAGAGCAGGGAACCAGTGGAGCCGACGCAGCTCCCAGCGATGTGCACTGCGGGTGGAATGGCCCTCCTGCCCGCCTGCCACGTTTTCTATGGTAGTGGTAAGCGCTCCGGGGGGGGGGGGGGGCTGCGCACGCCAAGGGGGGGGTGCGCCGTGTTGCACCCAGGGGGGGTGCGCAGCGGCGACCCGCCCTGGGTGTCAGCCGCCCTCACTACGGCACTGCTCCTACCTCTTATTGTTGGTGCCAGGGAAGGTCCATCCTTTGTGGTTCAGGGGGAGTTAAACTGCCCGCATTCTCCACAACTATTGTAGAACCTTTAATTAAAAAACCCACTAGCCATGCTCAAAATTTAACAATTGTTTATTAATATATCGATATATGAGGACATATAAGTCTTAATGGCAGACAAGGTATGTTTTAACCTGGACAGAAAGCCAGCTCCTTATATAGGGAATTTGGTATCTTGAACACAAATAATCAAACAAATACATAAAAAGATTAATTATTACAGGAGCATAGCTTAGTTTACTAATGACTATATATGTATGGTAAATAGCCTTTGGATAGACTCCTTCACCCCTTGACCATCAGATTACCCATTATATATTGGAGTTATAAATTGCTCACAAGTCAAGATACAGATGACTTAGAATGTTTTCCTTTCCTAAAGATCTCTATGTCAAATAATAGTATACCCTGCTATTCGCATTTATGTTGGTAAGGTAATGCACATTCATTCAGCAAAGGGTCTAGTTAGTGGCATATTCTAGTCTAATAACTGGAGCTATGTTAATAAATATATTTCTAAGCAGTGGAGTTCCTAGGGGGGCTGACACCCGGGCCGGATCGCCGATGCGCCCCGCCCCCCGGGTGCAGCACCCCCTTGAACAGCGCGATGCCCCCCCCCCCCGGCGACCCCCCCCGGGTGCACGCCTCTGGGGGGGGGGGGTGCCGCGCGCCTGCCGGCTCTTCGTTTTCATGCTCCCTCTGCCCCGGAACAGGAAGTAATCTGTTCCGGGGCAAAGGGAGCATGAAAACGAAGAGCCGACAGGCGCGCGGCACCCCCCCAGCGGCGTGCACCCGGGGCGGACCGCCCCCACCGCCCCCCCTTGGTACGCCACTGTTTCTAAGGTAGAAATCTTTTCACAGGGCCAATGTGCTTGTTTGCCTAGGATCCATCAGAATTAATCCTCCAAGTGTGACCAGAGGTTAATTTTTTTTTTTTTTTAACCTGAGGTTCCTGGGATTTTAATCAGGCTTCTGGAGGTCATGGGAGAGCGATGGGCAGCTCCTGAGCAGTGCTGTTTGCTTACACAGTGGCAGGAGCAGTGCAATGGCTTGCAGTAGCTGCCGTGCGCTAATGCCAACACAGCCCATTCACTTTGAATTGGCTTTGTTGTCATTGCCGCACAGCAGTTGCTAGTGCTGTTTAGTAAACATGGAGGATAGTTCAGAATCAATTATAACATTCTAAAGAGCTGAAATTTGGGAATTTTTTTTAATACAAGTTTAGTGTCTTCTGAAATGTATAACTGAAGTTTAATGCCAAAAACAAAGGTGTTTAATGCCAAAAAAGGTGTTTAATATTATTTTAGACTTGTACTACTACTACTACTATTTAGCATTTCTATTGGCTGCTGAAAGTCATGAGAGCTGCATGCTGCACTACTCCCAGAGAGAACCTGTGCCTCAGATTTTTTTGTTTTCTAGCAGGGTTACAAGGTCAGATGAGGGAGAGACTGCACTGAGAAGCTGAACTGCCTGGAAGCGTTATTTGTGAGTGAGCTGTTTGAGAGAATTTGCTTGACTGTTGTTAAGAATCTGTATTTCTTTGAGTGAGAGGGGAATTGTATTAATGTGCTTGAAAGTATTTTGCGGGAACTCCCCCCCCCCCCCCAAAAAAAAAGGCTAAGGGTTGTTTGAGTGCGTTGAATGTCCTGAAAGGTTTCTTGTTTTGTTTTTATAACAAAAGTATTTATTGCATCAGCAGGAATTATAGACTGCTTCAGACAACTGCCTGTGTTATGTCATAGGACAGTGATGGCGAACCTATGGCACTCGTGCCAGAGAGGGCACGCAGAGCCCTCTCTGTTGGCATGTGCGCCGTCACTGGTCCGCCCGCCCGCGCTCCCTCCCGCCCGCGCTCCCTCCCTCCGAGCACCAGGTCGGCTTCCCTCCCTCCCACCAAGCACCAGGGCTTCGCCCTCCCTCCCTCCGTCCCTCCGAGCAACAGAGCCCCGCCCACCCCCAAAATTTAAAAGGCGGGACCAGAGCTTGAGAGACAGAAGGGAAGGCCGAATGCGCGTCAAGAAAACAAAACGCTTTTCGCTGCCGCTGCCGACGTCACCTTAACCCGGACCAGGTATGCCTTTTAAATTTCGGAGGGGAGGAGGCCCTGGTGCTCGGAGGGAGGGAGGGCGGTCTGATGCTTGGTGGGAGGGAGGGCTGGTGCTGGGTGGGTGGGAGGGAGGGATGCCTGATGCTGGGTGGGAGGGAGGCCTGCCTGGTGCTGGGTGCTGGCTGGGAGGGAGGGAGGCAGGTCTGATGCTGGGTGCTGGCTGGGTGGGAGGCCTGATGCTAGGTGCTGGGTGTGAGGCAGGCCTGATGCTGGGTGGGAGGCCTGATGCTGGGTGCTAGGTAGGAGGCAGGGAGGCCTGGTGCTTGGTGGGAGGGAGGCCTGCCTGGTGCTGGGAGGGCGGTCGGGAGGGCAGGGGGGAGAGGAGGGTGGCTGGACATGGGTGGCTGGAGGGGAGGGTGGCTGGACATGGGTGGCTGGAGGGGAGAGGAGGGTGCTGGACATGGATGGAGGGCAAGAAATGAAGAAGAAAGGAGGAAAGTAAAGAAATAAATGGAAAGGAAGCCCTGGAAACGGAGTTAAGAGATCAGATAGAGAGCAGCAGAATCAGAGACTGGGACCAATATGGATAGAAAAACAAAGTCACCAGACAACAAAGGTAGAAAAAATCATTTTATTTTCATTTTAGTGTTTGGAATATGTCCAATTTGAGAATTTACATCTGCTGTCTTATTTTGCACTGGGTATACTGGAGCTGTAACAGCTTACAGAAATGATTTATAATGAAAAAAAATCGTTATTTTTTCTCCTATACTAGTATAATATTTTCAATGATGTCTGTTTATATGCGCCATGGCTGGTGTAAGGGGTGTGGCTATCATAGGGTGGAGTCATATGTGATGACCCCGCCCATAATGAGTACTGGCACTTGCGATAAATAATTAGATTTTGGGTTGCTGTTTGGGCACTCGGTCTCTGAAAGGTTCGCCATCACTGTCATAGGACATGTTATATCGAGAAGAAAATCTATTACAGCTAAATAACATCTATTTTGATAGAAAGGGAATTGTACTCTTGCAGGGAAGACTCTGCGCCCGATGCACAAAGCTTACTGTGCTTGCAACATTTGCTTTAGACCGGTTGGAGCCATCTTAAAGCAAATGTTATTTAGCTCTAATATAGAAAGGGGTTCTGTGTGGCTTTAACCATTTGTCTGCTGGTAGCAATAATCCAATGCAACTGTATTACGATGAGCTCATTAGTATTAAAATGAACATTCTGTGCAATGCACAGAAAGCAGCAGAATTTCCCAGCAGGTTTGGAGCTGTCATCTTGTGAGGGCAACTTCTGGGAGGAGCATGCTGCTTGCACTTTTCAATAGCAAAACTTGTCCCAGAGCAGCTTAGAGGGACAGAGAAACAAGCAGGCAGCCAGTTGGCTGGGGAACGCATTGTTTGACTTTTGGAAAGTACTTTTTGGCATAGTATATGGGAGAGTATTTTGAGAATCAGTGTTATATTTGACTCTTTCATCCTCTTTATTAGTGAGCATTCAAAAGCCCCTATGATGACAGCTGGAGGGGGGGGGGGGGGGGGAGGCTTTGAGCAAGGAGGAGATTACCAAGCAAAATCATCCCTGCAGCCTGAATGAAGGCAAGTAAACTGCAGGAGGAAAGTGGAACTAGCATGAGAGCACTGCAGAGGGAAAGACGGGGACAGTGGAGCCAGCAGGGGAATGGACAGAGTACAATAGTAGGATTCCTGGGCATACTCAGAACGTGGACACTTAATGAGATACAGATAGTGCATGTGCTAGGCGCCTTCCCTACCAAGCTGCTTGCTGAACTTAGATGAATCTCATTTGCATGCAATTTTGTTTAAGCATCGCTCGCTATTTCAAAATTGGTAACTTCTACTGTGGATCTAAACACACACGGTTTTTTTAATGGGGACTTTTGAGCATTGGCACTTCAGAAGGATTTTAAGCCTGTAAGTCACAGTGACTTTTTATTGTTTGCAATTAAGAGGCAGTTATACAGCCTCCAATCATAGCTGGTTCACTCTGAAAGAGAACTAGATCTTGCTCGGAAAGGAATTTTAATCAGGACTATTTTCTATAAGCAACTCATTTGTATAAAAGTGAAGTCTGAATAGTAGTCTGAATGTTGTGGACCCTGCCAGAAGCTCTCCCCAATAGGTAGAGCAGGGAAAGTAATCAGACTTTTATATAGAGGGATCCTGAATCATCTTTTGATTTCCTTGTTTAGATATTCTGTAGTCATTAAAGAGTCTATAGACAGGAACTCAAAGAACTGTACACACTGAGGGAGGATAGTTTCTTTCCATTTTATTTGGTTAAAGCTAGCACAGGTATCAAAGGCAAAGCTGGAAGAGAGAAAAAGCTGCTGTGTTAAGACAGATAAACAAAAGAAGATAGATAACAAGAGGGCTAGAAGAGGAGGAAAAGTTGGGATCCCAGAGATACAGACATTATTTATTTTACTAAAACTTAAACTGAACTCAGTAATACTTACCCTATTGGGTTTCTATCAGAAACTGAGAGACAAAAACAAGTCTAAAGGCAAAGAAGTTTTGGTTGACTCTTAAAGATTCCAATAAGGTTATAGGTATTGAAACTAGATCCAGTATTAGGGTCATAAGCTATTTTATATTTCATGTACAATTTGTAAATATACCACAAAGAGAACAGCGAAGGTGACTCAAAAACTGATGATGCTGTATATGGTCTAGAAGGTTTTATTGATCAACAATAACGACTCTATGGTCAACTCTATGTGTTGACCATAGAGTCGTTATTGTTGATCAGTACAACATTCTAGACCATATACAGCATCATCAGTTTTTGAGTCACCTTCATTGTTCTTCCATTATCTCCCTTGAAAAAGCCGGAGAGCAAAACGGGTCCCAGTTGTGAGCTAAGTCTCTCTCTCTGTGTTTTTTTTGTTTTGTTTGTTTTTTCTTTAAGTTTGCACCACTTCATTGTTCATATGTATGAATGAGCATAATATTATTTTTTGAGCACACAAAAAGAACAAAAATATGTTTTAGGAGGTTTTTGGCCAATGATGACATAAATGGCCCGTTGAGTGCTGAAAGTATGTCAGTGACAAGTTCACTTGAGCACCTGGGTCTTTTGAGGTCTTTTCATCCTTTTCTTTTCAGACAAAAAGTTTTGAGTGTAAAGAGTCTATGAGCAACTTATATCATATTCTACAGTTTTGGGGGGTAGAAGCAATTTGTAAATATTCCAACTGTTTCCCCCATTATCAATCTGTTCAATGTTAATAGTTTTACTGACTTGACTCTCTCACAGTTGATACTACAAAGTTCTGAATATAAAGTTGTACAATAATTCTCCTTATTACAACATCCATTACCAGATTTTCCTGGAAAGTCTACCGTGTTCTTTGCCTTTCCCATCACAATTAAAGATCCTCAGTGCTTAATACATTAGCATTTATAACATACTTTACACAGAAGCACAAAAAATGTGTAACAAAATAAATATCCATTTTTTTTCTTGAAATCTGTCACTGATTTTGCCTCTGCAGTGGTGTGGGTTAGACAAGGAAAAGTGACAGAGGCAAAATCAGTGACAGATTTCAAGAAAAAAAATGGATATTTATTTTGTTACACACTTTTTGTGCTTCTGTGTAAAGCATGTTATAAATGCTAATGTGTTAAGCACAGAGAATCTTTAATTGTGATGGGAAAGCCAGAGAACAATATTTTCCGTGACAAGGCAAAACACTGCTTACTGACCTGCTTATAAATATTAATTCACCTAAACATTCTTCCATTTTTGTTTTGCTTCTGAAAACCCTCAGACTTGAACATATTTACATTTCCTGATGACAAGAAGCCTACAACCCTTCCCCACCCTTCAGTAACCTCACTTTCTTATTTTAATATGCTTAAAAAGCACTTGTGTGGCCCATCTCCAGAGGAAACAGCAGGGAAAGGAAATAAGAGAAATTGTTCCTGATGAGAAAACACTGTTGGAACTGAAAGGAATTTAAACAGAAAGCTATGTGCTCACATGAGGATCCACAACATGGAAATAAGAATCTCATTTATTTAATTAAATTAAAAACACATCTCGGCATTCTCTGCTATTTCTATGAAAACACAATGCATAGAAATAAAATAAAAGAAAGGAAAATAAGGTGGTGGTACTTTTTTTTTTTTACTCGATTGTCTTGTCCTGAAGAATGTATGTATTGTTAGTCCAGTAAAAAAGGTATTGCCTTATTTTCCTTTCTTTTCTTTTTTTCTATTTCTATTTATTACCCTTTAAAGTAGACTAAAATGGCAACCACACTACGGGCCTCTTTTACTAAACCACACTAGCGATTCCCATGCAGCAAATGCAAGGCAGCCCATTCAAAATGAATGGGCTTTAGCTAGGGTTGCCAACTTTTTTTTTTGCCAAAGAAAAACTTGACACTGCCCTGCCCCATAACCTACCCCTAGTCCCTTGCCCTGCTCCATGCCCCACTCCTAGTATCTTCCCACACCCACTGTTTTATCCTTCTTCTCCCCCCCCCCACTGTCTGCACTAGCACCTATGTTTACTAAGCGGACGTACATGGTTTACGCGCGTTAAACGCTAATGCACCCATAGAAATGTATAGGCACGTTAGCGTTTAATGCGCCTTAAATTTACAGGCACGTTAAAAATGCTAACGCACCTTAGTAAACATACCCTTAAGTTTGTCACCTCAGAATAAGAAACTGCCATGTAGGGGGTAAGGATAAAGGATGGGACTTCATATACTACCTTTCTGTGGTTACAATCAAAGCGGTTTACTTATTATATACAGGTACTTATTTTGTTCCTGGAGCAATGGAGGGTTAAGTGACTTGCTATGTGTATGTACATTCTATGATTATTTCGCAAACTAGATATAAGAGATACGGAGCTCCAGTAACCAAACCCTGCAAAAAAACAAAAAACAAACAAACACATTTCACATTTATAGAAAACCTGGCATAATAAAGCAACAGTAACGACCAGGACTCAAATACTAACTTCTCTACCTGTGAAAAGGCAGCATCCTAGAATACCAATATAGTCCCAACTGGAAAATCAGACTGCTACAGTTTCCTACATAGAAACTAAATGCTAGTAGAATACCTCACAGAAAATACATGCTAACAAAATACTGCACCTAGGTCGTATGCACAAAACATGACAGACCCTCAACACATTTAAAACAAGGGACCACATATCAGTAATAGAGATATAAAAGCAAAAAACTTAACTGGAAACCTCAAGAAGTCAGACTGTGCAGTGGCGTACCGTGGGCGGAGTGGTGGGGGCGGTCCGCCCCAGGTGCACGCTGCTGGAGGGGTGCAGAGAGCAAATAGAATGTTAGGTATTATTGGGAAAGGAATGGAAAACAAAAATGAGGACGTTATAATGCAATTCTGGTCACCGTATCTCAAAAAAGATATAGAGGCATATTTTCAAAGCACTTAGCCTTCCAAATTTCCATAGAAACCTAGTGGAATTAGAAAAGGTACAGAGAAGGGCAATGAAAATGATAAAGGGGATGGAATGACTTCCCTATGAGGAAAAGCTAAAGTGGCTAGGGCTCTTCAGCTTGGAGAAAAGACAGCGGAGGTGAGATATGATAGAGGTCTAAATAATGGGTGGAGTGGAACAGGTAGACATGAATATCTTGCTTACTCTTTCCAAAAATACTAGGACTAGGAGGACACAATGAATCTACAAAGTAGTACATTTACAATGAATCAGAGAAAATATTTCTTCACTCAACTTTTGTGTGGGGAAATCTTGCCTGACCAATTTACTTCAATTCTTTGAAGGAGTGAACAAACATGTGGACAAAGGGGAGTCGGTTGATATTGTGTATCTGGATTTTCAAAAGGCGTTTGACAAGGTACCTCATGAAAGGCTACAGAGGAAATTGGAGGGTCATGGGATAGGAGGAAATGTCCTATTGTGGATTAAAAACTGGTTGAAGGATAGGAAACAGAGAGTGGGGTTAAATGGGCAGTATTCACAATGGAGAAGGGTAGTTAGTGGGGTTCCTCAGGGGTCCGTGCTAGGACCGCTGCTTTTTAATATATTTATAAATGATTTAGAGATGGGAGTAACTAGCGAGGTAATTAAATTTGCTGATGACACAAAGTTATTCAAAGTTGTTAACTCGCGACAGGATTGTGAAAAATTACAAGAGGACCTTACGAGACTGGGAGACTGGGCGGCTAAATGGCAGATGATGTTTAATGTGAGCAAGTGCAAGGTGATGCATGTGGGAAAAAAGAACCCGAATTATAGCTACGTCATGCAAGGTTCCACGTTAGGAGTTACGGACCAAGAAAGGGATCTGGGTGTCGTCGTCGATAACACACTGAAACCTTCTGCTCAGTGTGCTGCTGCGGCTAAGAAAGCGAATAGAATGTTGGGTATTATTAGGAAAGGTATGGAAAACAGGTGTGAGGATGTTATAATGCCGTTGTATCGCTCCATGGTGCGACCGCACCTTGAGTATTGTGTTCAATTCTGGTCGCCGCATCTCAAGAAAGATATAGTAGAACTGGAAAAGGTGCAGCGAAGGGAGACTAAAATGATAGCGGGGATGGGACGACTTCCCTATGAAGAAAGACTAAGGAGGCTAGGGCTATACAGCTTGGAGAAGAGACGGCTGAGGGGAGACATGATAGAGGTATATAAAATAATGAGTGGAGTGGAACAGGTGGATGTGAAGCGTCTGTTCACGCTTTCCAAAAATACTAGGACTAGGGGGCAGGCGATGAAACTACAGTGTAGTAAATTTAAAACAAATCGGAGAAAATTTTTCTTCACCCAACGTGTAATTCAACTCTGGAATTTGTTGCCAGAGAAAGTGGTGAAGGCGGTTAGCTTAGCAGAATTTAAAAAGGGGTTGGACGGATTCCTAAAGGACAAGTCCATAAACCGCTACTAAACGGACTTGGAAAAATCCAAAATTCCAGGAATAACATGTATAGAATGTTTGTACGTTTGGGAAGCTTGCCAGGTGCCCTTGGCCTGGATTGGCCGCTGTCGTGGACAGGATGCTGGGCTCGATGGACCCTTGGTCTTTTCCCAGTATGGCATTACTTATGTACTTATGTACTTGTAATTAAACTCTGGAATTCGTTGCCAGAGAAGGTACTAAAATTAGTTAGCTTAGTGGGGTTTAAAAAAGGTTTGGATAGCTTCCTAAAAGAAAAGTCCATAAGCCATTATTAAAATGGACTTGGGAGAAAATCTACTGCTTATTTCTAGATTCCTGGGGAACTGGGTTCAATTCCCACTGCAGGCACAGGCAGCTCCCTGTGACTCTGGGCAAGTCACTTAACCCTCCATTGCCCCAGGTACAAATAAGTACCTGTATATAATATGTAAGCCGCATTGAACCTGCTATGAGTGGGAAAGCGCGGGGTACAAATGTAAGAAAAATAAAAATAAATAGATAAGCAGCATAAAATATATTGTACTATTTTGGGATCTTGCCAATTACTTGTAACCTGGATTGGCCACTGTTGAAAATAGGGTATTGAACCTTGGACCTTTGGTTTATCCCAGTATGGCAATACTTACGTACTTGTGTACATATCCAACAGACCCCCCCCCCCCCCCTAGTGATGTCATCGTGCCTCTTTCCATTTTCTGGCGTAGCACAGAAGGAATCTTCACATCTGAGACAATTTGTTTCAGACCTGGGACCCTGCTTTTATAGCAAAACAACACCATTGTGACTCAGGATCCTGCTTTAACAGCTTTTGTTTATACATTGTTTTAGGGGTTTCCATTGTTTTTCATATTATCTGAATTTTCACATGTCCAACAATGAGTTGGTCCCGTTTACGTCAGATAATTGAGACTAATGAGAAATACTCCTCTTGAAGGCTGTTGCCACTTCCAAGTCTGCAGACATCCACAGTATTTTGATTGACATCATCTGAATTAATTATTCATAGGAATCAATCATTCTTCTATAGGTATGCTCTATAAAGAAACCTTAGACTCTTAAGATTCTACATTCCTTCAATGCCATCTTGTTTGCTTATATTACAGAAGGACATGTATTTCCTAATTTAGGATAGGGGGTTTCAAACATTGCCTTAGATGCTGAGACCCTTTTTCCATCCCCATTCTGACAAAGACATTCTGTGTGTTCAAATTCATTTGCTGCTGTATCCTGGAGAAAATGCACAAGGTTTCAGCCAGCCAGCTCATACTCTGCCAATCCGATTCATTTTTATTCTAGTCTCATTTTCAGCTAGAGCTCATACTGGGGCAGAATTCTTATAAACTCAGCAAGTTGAAATGAGGACAGAGCCGCACAGAATAAGTTTGTGCTGTGATTCGTACTTCATGGCTGTCTCCTGAATAAAGATAAGTAAATAAAAAAATAACCTTTTTAAGAGGCTTGGCTACCAAGTGATACACTGCTAAGATGAATCAAGGGTATCTGTCAGCAGTATTTAATTCACATTTTATTTGTATTAATGTGTGCTAGTGATTAGCGTGTGAATTAGTGCACAATACTGTCCCACCAGGGACACCCCTGATACATGTTATTGTAGGTGTGGGGGTTATATCAAGATGATTGGGAGGATCAAAGGGAGGGGGGTTATGGAAAGGATGGCCTGGGTTCAGTTTTTTTGACACGGTGGATCATGGTAAAATGCATTGCCAGATAGTGCCAATAAATTTACTGTAACAAAAAAAAAAAAAAGAAGAAGAGAGGGGGGGGGGGGGGGGGGCGGGGGAGACCAGTGTGGTTCCAAAAGAGATGGTTTATTGAAGAGAAAAATGACTCGATGCAGTCCTGCGTTTCAGCGCCATATGCACCAGGAGTCTTACAGATTATCTCAGCCACTAATGTAAATTGCAAATGTAAGGGCTAGAGCATCCAAAAGTGCAGCATCTAATAGTACAGCATCCAGATTACTGAATAGCAGAGTGCCATACAAGCTCCCCTATTTGGGCAGGGTTAAGGGCACAAGCCTCTAACACTGACTTCCTCCCAGGCTGCTACTTCTGCGGCCTGGAAGAACCACGAGCTGCCCTGTCTCTCTCTCATTCTCGCTCACCTTTCCGACCCAAGCACTCGCAACAGCTTCGAAATCGAGGTTTTAATTAGGAGCGGGGCAGAAGGAGAGGGAGAGAGATGGTACTATGCTGCGTGATGGGGAGGGAAGTGAGCAAGAGGTAGGGCAGGGACGCTCGCCTCCAGGCAACTGCTTACTCAGATTTTAATTAGTCACCAGGAGGGAGTGGGGCAGAAAGAGAGAGGGAGAGGGTGAGAGATGGGACAATGATAGGGTGAGAGAGAGATGAGGTACTATACTGCATGATGGAGGAAGTCAAAAAGAGACAGTAGTATTGGGGGGGACAGACAGGCCATGCTGAATGAAGAAAGGGAAAAGAGAGACGGGGAAATTCTTGTTGCTGGGGATGGTAGACAGAAGGGCGATGGTAGGGGGCGAGAGAAACAGAGGGGTGATGTTGGTGGGGGCATGAGGGAGAAACAGATCCTGGATGCCTAGGGCAAGGCAGGCTCGGAGGGAGGGAGTGTAATAGGACATTTTGGATGACTGTTGCAGGAAAGGGGGGAGTAAGAGAAGAAATTCTGGATCGAAGGGGGGGAAAGAGAGACATTGAATGGAACAAGAGAGAGGGGGGAGACAGTGGATGGAAAGGGGAGACAATGGAAGGGGAGATGCTGGATGGAAGGGGGAAAGGAAAGGTACTGAATGGAAGCGGAGGGAGGGGAGACGATGGAAGAGGGAGAGAGGGGGAGATGCTGGGTGGAAGGGAGAAAGAGCAGAGATGCTGGATGGAATAGAGGGAGAGAGAGGGGAAGGAGGGAGACATGAGATGGAATAGGAAGAAAGAGGATGGTAGGAGAAGATAGAGTTAGTGAAAGTTTGGGGAATATGAGAAAGGGCAATGGGAGAGCCGAGTTGAGGGAAAGAGATGGAAACCTGTAGGTAGATGCAGTAAAAAGAGGAACATTGAAGGCTGGCTAGTAATAATGAAACCAGGACAGAGAGGCAGAAGAGTAAATGGAAAAAATTGAAAGGAAAGAGCAATGCTGGATGTAATGACGGAAATAAAAAATACAGGAGGAGAGAGGAAATTGACAAATAGAAAAGGAAACCCTGGTAAGAGAGTTAAGAGAAGAGACAGTTAAGGGGACAGAGACAGACACCTTAAAAGCCTGACTGCATCCTTCAAACAGAAAGGCTACAACCCCAAAATAATCTCCAAGAATATTGCCTTCTCCCTCAAAACACCCAGGGAGAATCTGCTACAGTACAAGGAGAAAAAATCCACAGACAGAATCCCCCTTGTAGTGACATACAATCCAGAGCTGGAAAAACTGAGGAAAATCGTAAGAGATCTACAACCTATACTCCAGGAGGATGAATTACTGAAAGAGATATTCCCATCCCCACCAGTACTGGCCTTCCGACAGCCACCCAACTTAAAACACAAGCTAATCAGAAGTAAACTTCCATCACAGACTGAAAAGGAACAGAAGGGCACACTTCCCTGTAATTTATCCAGTTGCAAACTATGCCAAAATATTTCACAGGACCCCAAAGTCATCCACAAAGGAAAGATATTCAACATAAAGGGATCTTTCACTTGCTCATCTTTCAATGTGGTATATATCATTCAGTGTAAAAAATGTAACGAAGGATGCTATATTGGAGAAACAGGCCAGATGCTTAAGACAAGATTCAATTTACATAGACATCACATGAACAATACTGGTGCCAGTAGGGTTCCCACGCCTGTTGGTCAACATTTTACAGGACCAGGACACTGTACCAGTGACTTCACAGTGAGAATCCTGAAAGGTAACTTTAAAACCATACAAGAACGTAAGACCTTTGAAGTCAGAATGATTGAATATTTTAACACCCAACAGAAAGGACTTAACAAGGATCTGGGGTTCCTAGCCCATTATAAACCATAAAGCTGTATGTCTCTGTTGATCACTCTCCCCTCACCTATCCACACCCATCCTGTTAGAATATCAATGATATGCTTTGATGTCCCCATGCATACCTCCTACCCACCCCCATCCTCCCACCCTGTCAGACTGTCATAGCAATGCTTGAATGTTTTCACTTATATACACTGTCAGCTAGCACATTTGCTTATTTCCGATCTGAGGAAGAAGGGCAACTTTCGAAAGCTAATCAAGAAATGTATTAAGTTATGTCCAATAAAAAAGGTATCATCTTATTTTCTTTTCCATGTTTTATTTTGTTTGATTTCTATTGATAACCTTAAGAGTGGACTAACACGGCTACCACACTCCTCTACTTGAGAAGAGAGAGGAAAGCAGAGATCAAAGACTGAAATCACCATGATTAGAAAAGTTAAATGACCAGACCACACAGTAGAAAAAAATAATTTTAATTTCTAATTTAGGATAAACTTGTGTCATAGCTGTGTATCCTACTCTAAAGGTTAATATATAAACATAAAACAAATAAGTAGATCAAAATTTTAATTGAACCCTTAATCTTGGCACACAATGCAACTCCACAGTAAGAGAAACAGTGATGTCTGTCCCTCTGTACTGTGAATATCAAAATAGGTGCAAATTTCAAAAACTGGCATATATCAAACAGTATATTACAAATTAAATATAAATTAACAAATGGAAAATAAGGTGATAGCTTTTTATTAGACAAAGTTAATTCATTTTTCAGTTGGCTTTCAGTGGTCAAAACTAGTTTCCCCTGGTTAGGACAGTATACCATATTTAGGGGTCCTTTTACTAAGTTGTGCTAACGATTAGTCTGTGTAACTGCTAAGAAGTCCATAGGTGTAAAATGGGCTTCTAAACATTTAGCATGCACCAATCGTTAGTGTGCTAAATTTATTAACGCACCTTAGTAAAATCTCATAATTTCTAATGTAGTATTTGAAATAAATCAGGTTTTGAAAATTGCACTGTATGAGGGATCACTCTATTGTTTGTCTGGTATTGGCTTTTTGCCTACATATTTCTATTTTTAGTTTGTAATTACTTATTCCATATTTCGTGAGGATCTATTTGCATTCTATGTGTGTAAAAGAGACCAGGGAGATGTATTTTCAAAGCACTTAGACTTACAAAGTTACGTAGAAACCTATGGAATTTTGTAAAGTCTAAGGGCCCTGTTTACTAAGGCACATTAGCATTTTTACTGTGCCTACAATTAGTGCGCGAGTTAACTGTATAGGCATGGTTAATGCGCGTTAAAGATGTTAACGCGCCTATAACGCTGCTTAGTAAACAGGGCCCTAATGAGGGTGATCAGAAGCAAACGCCGGCGCTAGAGGGTGTTAGTGCCATACTAGTGCCGGCGTGGCTCTGAACGCAAATGCATGCTAAACAGGGCTAAACGTATTCATCCCTAATGATCAGCGGCCAGCGCGCCAAAGATTGGGTCACTGGCCGCGGCAAACCCTTCGCCAGCTCCGAGCTGGTGTTAGGGCTTGCAGATCATTGGGGAGGAATGGTGAGCCCTCTCCAGTATGCATTTGCATGCTGGCAGGCCCCCATTCCCCCCAACAGCAAACCTGCCAGCGACAGGGGGCTGGAGTTCCGGCGGACCTCCGCTCCCCCCGAAATTCCCCCCCCCCCCCCCCCCAGGTTTAGGGAGGGCTGGAGATCTGCATTTTAGCGCCGAAACACAACTGTGTTGAGTCAGAGTTGTGTGTCAGTGTTTTTCTTGGAATAAAGATTTGATTTTCAACATACGTCTTCTCCAGTTTCTTGGAAGAGCCTAATTTTCCTACTCCCTGCTTTGTGCATTTCCTTGCGTAGGAACTTAGCATACCTCCACCTTTGTGGTGGTTTTTCCCTTTTTAGTCATTATGGATACCCTGAAAACCTGACTGGCTGGAGTGCTTCCAGGACCAGGTTTGGGAACGACCCTGGATAACTTTGTGTCATCTGCAAATTTAATTACCTCACCAGTTACTCCCATATCAAGGTCATTTATAAATATGTTAAAAAGCAGCGGTCCCAGCACAGACCCCTGAGGGACCCCACTAACTACCCTTCTCCATTGAGAATAATGACCATTCAACCCTACTCTCTGCTTCCTATCTTTTAACCAGCTCTTAATCCATAATAATACACTGCCTCCGATCCCATGACTCTCCAGTTTCCTTTGGAGTCTTTCATGAGGCACTTCTGAAAATCTAGATACACAATATCCACCCTTTGTCCACGTTTGTTCACCCCCTCGAAAAAATGCAGTAGATTTGTGAGGCAAGACTTCCCTTCACTAAATCCGTGCTGACTTTGTCTCAGTAGCCCATGGTTTTGTATGTGCTCTGTAATTTTATTCTTAATAATAGCCTCCACCATTTTTCCCGGCACCGAGATCAGACTCACCGGTCTATAATTTCCCGGATCTCCTCTGGAACACTTTTTAAAAATCGGCGTTACATTGGCCACCCTCCAGTCTTCCGGTACCACACCTGATTTAGGGATAAATTGCATATTCCTTAGCGTCCCTCCGGACCGGACCAGGATTGGACTGATGGGTTGTGCTCGCCTACCAGCAGGTGGAGACTGAGAAAAAACTCTGACTCTAGAGAGCCAATAGGAGCCCTGGCCATGTGACCTTAGCCTCAGTATTTTCTCAGTCTCCCAGCAGGTAGGAAGTGAGCCCATTAGTCTCTCTCCTTTTCTCTTTAGATATTACAGATATTTGTGATAATTCTTCTGTGCCTGGAATCTTATTTAGAGGCTTGACAGGGTTTCCTTTCTCTTCTTTCTTTGACAGCCTCGGGGTGTTAAACTCGGGTGTCTCGAGTCCACCCCCCTTCCTCCCCATCTCCCTGGCTTAGCAGGGAAGGGCCGTCCCTTTCTCTGGAAAGGTGTACCGTCTTTGGGAGAGGCAGCCACTTTTAACAGGCAGCTGCTTTAAAAGAATTAAATCAAATAAAAGGAAATTCAAAGAAGCAGCCTTTCTTTCCCCAGACTTCTAACGAGCAGGCAGCTCCAATGTTTTATTATGATTGAGGGGTTATAAAAAAAAAAAAAAAAAGAAAATAATTCAGTGTCTGTGACTTTAAACAGCGATTTTTCTCGTCAGATTTAATTTCCTCCATTTTCTTGCGTTTTGGCGGCGGCAGTTTAAACAAATGAAAAAAAAAAAAAAAAGAAAGGTGCGAACCGCGTAAGCGCGGCCACCTGTTTTTTCCGATATGGCTTAAAAGTTCAAACAGCTGCTGTCGGTCAGCGTCGCGCAGTTCATGAGGCCGGAACGTGTAAATTTTGCTCTCCCTTCAAGGTTTCTTCGGGTCCGGTGCTGCCTCCGGTTTTTTCGGGGCCTTTTTCGCCGGCTGTTGTTTCTTCGCCGTTCCACTGGGCTCCGCTTGTTCGGAGGTGTCGGGCGCGCTGTTGACGATCGCCACAGGGCCAGTGGCGTGAACGGCGGCCATTTTGTTTCTCCCTCCATCTTATCAGTCAGGGATTTCTCTGCTTGAAGGTAAGGCTGCAGTTCATAGAGCAGTTCGGCTCCAAGATGTGTACACTTTTGTATGTGCTGAACGGCGTATTCTAAAATGCTCTTCACATCAGCAGGCAATATTTGGTTGAAAGGGGGCTCCTTTCATATATGGATATATAACAAGCTTTTCTTCTTTTAAATTTCTATGTATCACGGGGCTGTTAACACTAGTTTTTTCTGGTGCTCAGTCATTTTTCATTGCCTGGTGGAAAATCTACATCTTATCATAATATCATAATTCATTTCAAGCATTTTCCTCAATAGCTGTAGTATTATACAGTGTTTTAAGAACTTTAGAAACTTTCTCTATAGGCATAGAGTAAATTTCTGTCTTTCTCATTCCCTGGTGAATAGGACTACATTGTCTAAGAGTCAATTGATTGATACTTTGCAATTCTGACCATAATATCTTAGTTCCTTTCAAGCACTTTACTCCATGCCTATGATGTTATATAGTGTTTTAAGAACTTAACAGACAATCACTCTCAATGGCTGTAGTGTTATACAGTGTTTTCTTTTTCCGACTTTAAGAAGCCTTCTCTAGAGGCATACAGTATATTGTTCAGATGCCATGGGGATATATCAGCTCTTTCATATTCTCTGAGGGACAGTCCTGTCTTCCAAGCTCCCAATCACTCAGCTGCCTTAGCAGGCATGCTTTATTCATGTCTTCCCTTCTTTTCCAACTGCCTTGAAGCCTCTCATATTTCATTTTAGCTTTCTTCTGGTTTTTACAGGACATATGGTCACTTAGAGAATAAAGTCATCCTTTCACTTAAAGATAGTGGACGGTCCTCAAACCATCTACTCGTGTTTGTCTCTACTCTATCAGTTCAGCATTGGCAGATTATAAACATCCTGGTTTGGTCCAGTATGCCTATACATACCATCTGCTATCTCTTCCTCTTCCTTAGAGACCTGATGTTATATCAAGCTTTCTTGAATTCAGATACAGTCTTGTCTACACTGCCTTCACCAAGTGGCTGTGGCACAACTTCATTTTTTTCGTTACAGGTAATTTCCAAGTTTGTCCTTTTTCATTTTCATTCTATGCGCCTTCACTCCAGAGTGTTCTTTCAATTGGCAGGGGATTCACTCACTTCCTGTGTATTTATGCCATAGGTACATAAGTATGGTTATGCTGGGTAAGGCCTAAAGTCCATCAAGTCCAGCATTCATATCTAATGGGCATAGGTACATAAGTTTTGCCATTCTGGGGAAGCTCAAATGTCCACCTTTCTACAGCCAGAACAGCATTAAAGTTAAAAAAAAAAAAAAAAAAAAACCTCTCACGAGAGTATCGAACAGAAATCTCTGCTCCAAAAGCAAGGCTTTGCAGTAATTCTGCAAACTAACGCATACAATATTTGCCATGGCTGTTCACCACTGGGAACACTGGGGACCCTGGGCCTAGGTTCGGTGTTTTAACCTGAAACAAGCTCAACATTCATATCTATTGGGTGTGAGTCTGGTACTACTACTACTACTACTTAACATTTCTAGAGCGCTACTAGGGTTACGCAGCGCTGTACAAATTAACAAAGAAGGACGTTCCCTGCTCAAAGGAGTTTACAATCTACATCTCAGTGAGGGAGGACGCATGACTGTGGTACGTGGATTAGTGTTATGTGGATTAGGGAGATCCAAGAAATTACAGGCCGGTGAATCAGACGTTCATACTGGGACAATTTTTTTCTGTCCGGAGCATACTACCATAGCTGGTGGACTCCTATATTCAGAACTTTCTATATTCAGAACTTACCCAACTATGGAACGCCATAGAGATAGGGTTGGAGTTTGTAGCCCTATTTAACTGGTGTCCTTGGTCACCCTTCCTCTTCTCCTCAGGATCCAGAGAATGGCTAGTTTTTTGCTTATGCATTAACCGGTCATTTTCAGCAGTACTCTCTCTTCCGTTCTTTTATAGATCTAAGAGGATGTTCATTGCGCTCTTAGGGTCATTTCATTCTTACCTAGACGACTGCCTAATTGGAGAAAGTCTTATCAGCAGAGTTCTCAGGTCACGCACCGGGTGTTGCATTTCTTACAGTCTCTAGGTTGGGTGGTGATTGTAGCCAGGCCTCTCATTTGATCTCTCATCAGATATCTCTGATTTTCTCTTTGTTTAGTCAGGTTGGCGCACAGTCTTTTGTCTCCTCTGCAAACATCCCAGTTTATATTTTTCTTGGTGACCTTGGGCCTTCGGCCATTTCCTCGCTCTATTCTGCAGAATGCAATTTTACTTTCTAATGCCCAAGAAGGAATTTTCCTTCATCCTATTGCGAATCTCAGGGTCATCAATCGCGCTATTTAAGTGTCATCTAGTTATCTCAAGAACCTTAGTTCTGTCATTGGGATGCTTCGTGCAGTACACTTTTTGGCAGAAGCTTGTTTGTATATATTTTTTTCTGGGGGACCTCAGCAATTCGTTTTACCTTCGGTTGAATTTTGTTTTCCCTACTGACAAACAAGGCGGAGAGAGCTATGTTGGTCCTTGCCATGGCAATGGGTTATGTCATCCGCCAAGGAGGAGTTAAGAGTATACTCTTGAGTTTGTACTCATTTTTTCTTAGTTGTGTCACCCTGCATTTAGGTGAATGGACTCTCATTTTTTCAGCCTTACTTCCTCACTGCGACACTTCAGGGCTATCTCTTTTTGCCTTCAGGCTCACGAACATTTCTTGCTTCTTCCGTTCAGCAACAGTCTTGACGGAGACAGGGACAGATGCCAACGTCCAGCAGGGGTTTTTCAACCTTCTTTATGCGTTTCTTCCGTCATCTCACTAGGTGTTTACGCAGAACCAAGGCACCCTTCTACATCCGGACCCCCAATCACTCAAACTTATGGCGTGGTTACTGGGTCCACAACATCTTTGATATCTTCGCAGGAAGTACTTCAAGTTTTAATTGCTTCCAGACAGAAATCTACATTAAAGTCCTATGAATCAAAGTGGCGACAGTTCACTCTGTGGTGCTCCTCTCGCCACTTCATTCCACAAACAATATCCATTTTGCATGTTTTGGAATGTCTTCTGCATCTTGCGAAATCTTGTCTGTCTTACTCATCCATTAGAGTTCATTTGGCAGCTCTATCAGTGATGCATGATACTGTTGACAACCGCACGCTTATGCAGCATCCACTGTCAAAGCGGTTTCTTAAAGGAGTCCTGCACCTGTACCCCCCTCTTCGTCCACCAGCTAGGTGAACAGACTCTTAAAGTTCTGTTTTCTAGTAGCCATAACTTTTTCTATAAAGTTTTCCTCTTCAAGCAGTGTTTCCTAGTAACCATTGCAGCAAGTAGATCTATGTGTGGAATACTTCTACGGCTGGTAACTTCTTTTCGGTCTGCTGTAGTTTAAAATTTTCACCTTTCCCAATCGGTTTTTTCTTATTGGTTTTGTCCTTCTAGCCAGTAGGCGTAAAAGTTTTTCATTGTTTCTAACCCGCTATATCGCGAAGGATCAAGGAAATGAGAATGTCTTTCTCTTCTCGCTGAGAGGGCAGTTCCACAGCGTATTACAACATATTCCACAACTTCAGAAGCGGACTCTATTCTTACTATGGCAATTTTTGGTGCTCTCGGTGCACATTGGTAAGTTGGCAACTTAGTCCTAGTTTCATTTTATTTTGCTCATTGGGACACACTACATGTTAGTTGTCGCCAGGTGGCCTATGCAGCATGAACATTTCTCTGCAGTTTTCATAGGGTCCCTCCCTTCAGATTACTGCTTTGGTACTTCCCATCAGTCCAATCCTGGTCCGGTCCGGAGGGACGCTAAGGAAGGAGAAATTAGATCTTACCTGCTAATTTGCTTTCCTTTAGTCCCTCCGGACCGGACCAGGCCCCTCCCATGTTCTCTCTACTCTTTAGCTTCTTTTATTAAGTAGGAAGTGTATTCAGTAGGAAGTGTATTCATTCCTTTACGATTCGTGGAACAATACTATATATATACAGAACTTTACGTGGTCTATATCACTTCTCTGATGGTTGCTGGTGAGCTCAATTGCTGGAATCTATCTATAAAACCTTAAATACGCCATACCACTTCTCTGGTGAGAGTTGTGGCTGAGCTCAGTTGCTGGAATATCTATAAAACCTTAAATATGATTTACCACTTTTCTGGTGAGAGTTGCTGGTAAGCTCAGTTGATGGAATATATATAAAATCTTAAGTGGGCCATACCACTTCTCTGGTGAGAGTTGCTGGTGAGCTATAAGACAAGTGAGCCATACCACTTCTCTGGTGAGAGTTGCGGGTGAGCTATATTATACGTGAGCCATACCACTTCTCTGGGGAGAGTTGCTGGTGAGCTATAGTACAAGTGAGCCATACCACTTCTCTGGGGAGAGTTGCTGGTGAGCTGTAATACATATCGGGCCATACCACTTCTCTGGTGAGAGTTGCTGGTGAGCTCTGATACTTGGCATTGCCGAGTGCTTTGTGGCTGCTAGGATTCCATACGGCACAGAAGGTCTTTCTTTCTTTCCTGCTTTGTTATTCAAATACTGAGGCTAAGGTCACATGGCCAGGGCTCCTATTGGCTCTCTAGAGTCAGAGTTTTTTCTCAGTCTCCACCTGCTGGTAGGCGAGCACAACCCATCAGTCCAATCCTGGTCCGGTCCGGAGGGACTAAAGGAAAGCAAATTAGCAGGTAAGATCTAATTTCTCCTTACTACCAGTAGCCCCACAAGTTCATTTTTCAGCTCTATTAATACTCTGGGATGTCCAGGTGGTGGGGAGGAAAAAGAGAGAGATGGGGTGATGCTGGAGGTGGGGAACAGTAAAAAAGAGGTGGGATGATGGAATGGGGGAGAGCCAGAAGAGTGGAGGGATAGAGAGAGAGAGAGTGCAGTGTTGGATGGGTGACTGGTGAGGGAGAAGAGACAGAGGGTGATGTTGGATGATGTTGGGAGGAGAGAGAGATGGGGAGGCATAGGGGCAATGTTGGATGGGGGTAATGATGGAATGGGAAAAGGAAGACAGTGCTGGATAGTGAGGGGCAAGACAGTGGGGAAATGTTATTATTATTTGTTGCATTTGTATCCCACATTTTCCCACCTCTGCAGGCTCAATGTGGCTTACAATACATCATAAATAGTGGAAATAAGAAGAGAGTAGACATTTGGTATTACAGAAGGATTTTGGGTTACATGATAATGATAAACAAGAAAGTAATATAACAAGAAAACATTATAAACATGATAGTTATATAGCAAGAGAACATAATAAAACAGTTTTGGTTACATGTGGGAGAGTTCACATGTGTTGATCTTTGTGATATGTCCTGTCAAAGAGATGGGTCTCCAGTAGCTTGCGGAAGTCGGTCAGTTCATAGATCATTTTTAGGTTGCGCGGCAGTGCGTTCCAGAATTGTGTGCTCAAATAGGAAAAAGTTGATGCGTGTGTTAGTTTGTATTTTAGACCTTTACAGGATTGGGGCAGAGAGAGAGAGAGAAAAAAAGAGATGATGTATGGCAGGTGGAGAAGGACAGGAGATCCTTTAATGCAGGGGGGTTGGAGGGAGACAAAAAGAAGATCCTGGTAAGTGGTTTTATAAGTCAAAATAAAAATATTTTGTTTCTTGCAAATCTCTTTTGTTTAAACATAATGGGCTATAAGCCCCTAATGCAGTCCATTGGTTTTTCTTAGATTTTGTTAGGTGATGACTTATACTGGGCCAAAACTGAAAACTCTTATCTTTATCTGGTCATTAATAAAAGGAGCTCATTGTGAACACTATCTACCCTAAAAGGTTGTTTTGTGGCTGTACATGAGGAATTGTGATATTATGATCCCTTGTTGTCGGTCTATGTTTTCCATATGGGTGCTATATTGGTTTGTTAGGGTCTGCCCAGTGTAATATTTACAGTGCTGCCTTTTCATGCATAATGTTGTTGCTCTTTGAGTCCTCGGAGTTAGTGCTGTTATGGTACAGTAAGGTTCTGAGTGTGTTTTTGCACAAGTTTGAATATAGTGTTTGCAGTTGAGGGATTGTGTTGGTCTTACTGAGGTGACATCAACACTTTAATTTAATTTTAGTTTGTCATAACATCAGACATGGTTTTAGAATATTTTGGAGGATCTGATGTTGAGTTGTTCCATAGATGTGTATGTGGTTTAGTGTTGGTAAGTGCTTGAAATAATTGAGTTTAAAATTTGATATGTCATTGATGATATATAAATCCATTTTTGCATGCACATAGAAGCATTACTTGTCAATAACCAGCAGCCCTTCCTTGGGACTCAGTCTCTTCTCCACCATGACAAATTTATACACTGAATACATTGCAAGAAAAACTTTCACTTGCTAACCTTCAGTCTTACTAATTAGGGTGGTACTTTTCACATTTGGGATGGGACACCCTTGGTATCTCTGCACTCCAAATTGGACCTTGGCACTGGTGCTTTTGTGTCATGCAAAAGTTCTGGCTGCCTATTCTGTAGAAATGTGCTTCTCTTCCAACTATACTGTTCATCCATAGTAACATATAGTAAATGACTGCAGATAAAGACCTGTACGGTCTATCCAGTCTGCCCAACAAAATAAACTTATTTTACATAGTATGTGATACTTTATATGTATACCTGAGTTTGATTTGTCCTTGCATTTCTCAGGCCACAGACCGTAAAAGTCTGCCCAGCACTGTTCTTGAACTTTCCATATCTATTCAGTTACAATCAGGGCATAGACCTTAGAAGTCGGGCATACATCGTAGAAGCCACCAAGCTCTCAGAGAGTTTGAGAAACCACTTTATTCTTTGACATATGATACATATCTAATATCTAAATTTAATAAAAGATATTACTTGTGACTATTTTACTTTCTTATTTTTTTCTGTGTGGTCAGATAATTATGGATGTAAGCACCACCCCTGGCACCACCCCTAACCCCACCCCCTTTAACCTCCTCAAAACAGTTGGGCCACTGACTGCCTATGGATGGGATAAAACCAAAGCCTATGTAACTATCCATGAATACTTGGGCCCCCTTTGCCAAAAATAAATAAATACATAAAAGCTACATTGTACTGCCATCATCATATTCACATGAGAGTTCATACTTAATCTTGAATCCAGTATTACCCCTAATATTTTAACCTCAGTTTGTAGAAAAACAAAACAAAATTTACCAGCCAAACATAGATTACACTGAGGTACTTCCTCATTATGAACCCCTATCCACAAGATATTTGCTTTTTCAGTTTATTTTCAAACTGTTATTTTGCATCCACTCTTGTACCTTTTCAGAAATTTCGTTTGGTCACAAACTTCCTATAGAGTAGGTTAATAAAGTATCATCCACATATGAGTAATTTAATACAAAAAGAGAATTTCGGATCGATCCTAACAGGCTTAAATACAAGTTGAAGAAGATTGGAGATAATGGTGAATAAACATGTGGATAAAGGTGAGACTGATGATGTAGTGTATCTAGATTTTCAGAAAGTTTTTGACAAAATTCCTCATGAGAGACTCCTGAGAAAATTAAAGGGTCATGGGACAGGAGGCAAAGCTCTGTTTTGGATTAGTAATTGGTTATTGGACAGAAAACAGGGTAGGGTTAAATGGCTATCAGGGGCATAATCGAAAGAGAAGGGCGCCCATCTTTTCACACAAATCGGGAGATGGGCGTCCTTCTCTCAGAGTCGCCCAAATCGGCGTAATCAAAAGCCAATTTTGGGCGTCCTCTACTGCTTGCCGTCGCAGGGATGACCAAAGTTCATGGGGGCGTGTTGGCAGCATAGCGAAGGCAGGACAGAAGCGTGGTTAAGAGATGGGCATCCTGAGGGTCACGTGACGCAGTGAGCGACGGTGGACGCGTGATACATCGTCTGCTCCAGAGCCCGCTTTAAAACCCGAATTTTACACAGCCCAGACGGCGAAACACAACGGGAGACGTTGCACTCACCTGATAGGCGTGTATGGACAAATTTGTAATCCAGCACGCCATGGCAGCAGCAGTAAAACCAGCAAAAAGAAAGGACGAAAGGCTCCGCGGAGCCGAAAACAAAATGGCGCCCGCTACACCGCCGGCTCCTCGAGCACAAGAACCAAGCGAATCGTTGGTATCAGAAATTACTGACGCGGTGGTACGGGCGCTTGACTCGCGCTTTACACAACTATCAGAGCAAATTATCGGGATCACGGCGGTCACAACGGAGTTGGGCCGAAGAACCGGAGAATTGGAAGCAAGAGTCTCTGAAGTAGAAGATATCCAGGCGGAGCAGGGAACAAATATGGAACGGCTGGAACAGCTGACAAAAGAATACCAAGAAAAGCTGGATGACCTTGAGAACCGTGCGCGGAGGGAAAATCTAAGGTTTGTGGGATTCCCAGAAACGCTGGCAGAGAATAATATCAAGGCTACCCTCGAAACATGGCTGGTAGCGCGATTTCCAGAAGTCTGTGAGGGAGGTGAAATACACTTGGACAGGGCACACAGGATAGGCCAAAAAGCGCCTCGAGAAAATCGGCCCAGAGTGATCATAGCAAAGTTTCACCGATATACTCAGAAAGCAGCAGTCCTCAGACTTTACAAAGCAAATAAAGAAGAAGCCAAGTTTGAGGGAGGGCCCATAAGAATATTCCAAGATTATTCAGCATCACTGACAGTAAGGAGAAGGGCCTTTACACCAATCTGTACCCAGCTGGTAGAAAAGAAACAAAGATTTGTTTTGCAATACCCGGCCACTTTAAGGATACAAACAAGTAATGGATGGAAGAACTTTTCAACTCCAGCCTTAGCTCAAGAATGGATAACCTCCTCACCGGGGTGAAAGTAAGCGCGGAGTACAATGGCCTTTTGCAACAGGGATAAGGAGGAGACAAGCAACATTGCCTAAGCTACATGATGAAGGACAAATTTCTATAAGTTAATGGCTGTAAGTTTTGCAATGTTAAAATGTTATACAGTGTGTTTTGTTGAAGGGAGAAAGAAATGATTCACATAATATTTAAGGGGGTTGGAGGCGGGCTCTGGATGTGTTTAACGGACCCGCTTGCCGCAAAGAGCGAGCTGGAAAGGGAAAGAGGGAGCAGAGGGAGTAGAGGGGGGCAGGGGGGAGGGGGGAGGGAGAATGGGAGGGAGGTTAACCCTATGCCAGGCTTTCAAGTTATTTATACAATGAACAAGATAGATGACACCATGAACATATTTATACCACTCTTGGGGGAGACGGGTCGAGGCTGGGAGACCCAGAACCCTAAAGTATATCAGAATTTTGAATTCAGCTATTATACGAGAAGCAATGGCTAAACCAATACCATTGCGCATGGCATCTTGGAATGTATCCGGGATAACATCCCCAATTAAACGGACCAAGATACTAGCCCATCTGAAACGGAATCTAGTATCTATAGCATGTTTGCAAGAAACAAAACTCACTGAGGAGGAGCACCAGAAATTAAAACAGCAATGGGTGGGAGAGTGCTACTCCTCTTCCTCGGCGGAGGGTCGCAGGGGAGGGGTGGCCATTCTTATAAAAAAAGGCCTGGCGGGCCGAACACGCATGGTAGAAACAGATACAGCTGGACGATTTGTGCTGATACATTTAAGTTACCAAGGGAAGGAATACTATATTTGTGGGATATATGGGCCCAATACGCGAGACCCACAATTCTTACAATCATTAGTACAACTAGGGACAAAATATGACACAGCCCCTTGGATATTGTTGGGAGACTTTAATCAGGTGCTAGACCCGGATCTAGATAGGTCATCCAATACAGCCTGGGGAGCGCTCAGGAGAGGTACAGGGCTAGATTATCTCTGTAAAATGTTGGAATTGGTAGACCCCTGGCGCCTCCTGCAACCAACGCACCGGGAATACACGCATTTATCTAAAGCACATCACACGTGGTCCCGCATAGACTATATACTAGTGACAAAAACTCTGTTCGAAGTTGTACACACAGCAGAGATAGGATCAATGGCAATATCTGATCACACCCTAATCTGGGTAGATATGGAATTGGGACTAGCAGAGGAATATCATACGCGCTGGAGATTCCCTACATACCTAGCAGGAGACCCAGATTTTCGTGCTTACTTAGAACAAAAATGGGAATACTATGCAGAGATGAATGATCAACATCAAGACACACCTGGGCTGTTTTGGGAAACATCAAAGGCAGTGTTGCGGGGAGAAATCATTAGCTATGTAGCGGCGAGAAATAAAAGGCTAACGCAGGGTATAGTGCAACTAGAACGCCAGTATAGAATTTCAAAACAGAAACACCAGCACCGGCCATCTCAAGCTCACTATGACCAAATGATGGCAAATCTAGCAGGACTTAACACATTAATCCATGAAAAAACACGAAAATACCTATTTAGTAGACGGTTTCAATATTTTAAATTTGGAAACCGCACGGGGAAATTGCTGGCGCGGATAGTTAGAGTGTGGACGGGGAACTCTTACATCTCTGTGCTGAAGACTCCAGCGGGAATCAGAAAGCATAGACCCCTAGACCTACTGAACCTATTCAGAGATTATTTTTCTGGGGTGTATAGGGCAGAGCCAGAGTCTGAGAGTACAGCAATACGGGATTACTTGGAAGACTCAGGAATTCCAAGTCTAACACTAGAAATGAGAGAACAACTTAACGCCCCACTAGATGCACAGGAAATACAAAAAGTGATAGGGTCGCTCTCGGGAGGCACAAGCCCCGGAGTTGATGGATTTTCCACAGAATACTATAAGCTGTTGTCTCACAGAGTATGTGTGCCTCTGGCTAAATACTTTGACGAAGTGGTAGAACAGGAACGATTTCCCCTAGGAGTGAATGAGGCACTCATAACCTTGATACCAAAGCCCGGAAAAGACCCAGAAAGCCTAGAGGCATACAGACCAATTTCCCTCCTCAATGTTGACCTTAAAATATTAGCAAGAATATTAGCAGACCGATTGGCAATGCACCTCCCCCATGTAGTTGGGGCACACCAAGTGGGGTTTGTACGAGGCCGGCATCCAGGTCTTAATGTTCGGCGAGCTTTGCTGGCCTTAGCGCATAGCCGGGAAGCCGGAGACCCTCTTCTACTTGTAGGCCTGGATGCCGAAAAAGCCTTTGACAAAGTGAGATGGGGGTACCTTTTTGAAGTACTAAAATATGTGGGTCTGGGGGGCTGGTACTTGCGTGCTGTCACAGCTCTATATACGGAGCCACAAGCTCGTATATTAGTAAACAAAATGGCATCCCAGGCGTTCCAGGTGCAGAGGGGTACGAGACAGGGGTGCCCATTGTCACCACTCTTATTCTTACTATACATAGAACCGTTCCTACGAACGGTAGAGAACAACGCGGAAATAGTAGGAGTTGCAATCCCCAGTCTTCCCACGAAAGTGCTGGCCTTCGCAGATGATATCCTACTCACATTAACACAACCACAACATTCACTGCAAAGTCTATTGGAGTTGATAGATGAATTTGGCTATCATTCAGGGTTCACTTTAAATAGACATAAATCAGTGGCCCTGCCAACCACACCAAGGATAAAGTCACAGTGGCAAGGGCCATTCCCTCTGCAGTGGAAAGAAGAAAAAATAAAATACCTGGGAATATATCTCCCCACCAACTTAGATCAACTACACCAAACTAATTTGGCACCACTTTGGGAATCCACAAAAGAAACGCTACAAATGTGGCGGAAGCTGACCTTATCACTGTGGGGCAGAATAGCAGTGTATAATATGATAATTGTTCCTAAGTGGACATATATAACACAGGTACTGTCACTTCTCTTGACCCGCAGGGATGAATTAGCATTACATAGGATAGTAAAACAATTTTTATGGAATGGGAAAAGGGCCCGGGTATCCTTAAAACAAACATATCTACCTAAAGACAAGGGAGGGCTGGGGGTGCTAAGTGTCAAATGGCTATCTATTGCAGGTTGCATGCGACACATAGGAGACTGGTTTAGAGGAACAGGACATTTTACATATCCAGAGGCAGAATGTCGGATGCTCGGGAATGTACATTTTAGCTATTGGCTACATGCGGGACCAGGTAAAATAAAAACGCCAAAACATATCAAATTCTTGTTTACACCATTAAAGAGGGCATGGCAGTGGGTCTGCAGACTGTGTGGGCTAGATGCAGAGGTCTCCCCATTTCTGCCAATTAGGGGAAATGTAGACTTCCCGGTGGGCAGGTCATCGCGTACTTTTGCACAATGGGGAGAGGTGGGGATTTTCTTCTTATTCCAGATTCTTAAAAGAGATGGAACATTACAACCAAGAGAGGTCTTGCAGAGACGCCAGGGGTTAGAGATCAAAGACTTCTTAGCTTATGCACAAATACAGCATTATATACAAGCTCTCCCCGGGGCAGCGCTTAACTATGAAGTACGGGTAAAGTTGGTAGAAATTTTTGACCTGGAAGCAAAGCGGGCGGTGCCCTTAAAATACTATCATGCGCAGATTCGGGCTGCTATGCCTCTAGCACCATATCGGGAACTGGCACAGGCGTGGGCAAGGGAACTGGGGTTGACAATTGGTGAAGATGTGATACAGACATGCCTGCAAACATGCTATAGAGAGAGTGGGAGTGCAGAATTACGAGAAACCCAGTATAAATTTGTGATGAGACTATTTATTTCTCCTCATAGAGCATTCAGGGCTACTTTAAGACCAGCAGATGATTGTCCGAAATGCACAGGGGGAGGAGCACATCTGGGACATATGTTCTGGCACTGTCCCCCAATACTAGGATTCTGGGCCATGGTCTGTAGACAGGTTTCTATGATGTGGAAGGTTCAATGGGTCAGACACCCAGGACTTTTATTTAATATCTTCACGATCCATGGACCATCTAAAGCAGGACTCCGCTATTTCCAACGCCGAGCTGTAATGATGGGGAAGAAAACGATTCTCAAACTTTGGATCCAGGAGGAAAAACCCACTGCCCAAGTATGGAGGGCATACATGATATCGCTGAGTGCCCTAGAACGCAGGGCAGTACAAGACTTAGCCACTCCAAAGGGCGAGAAGTATCTCCAATGTTGGTTACCATTCCTGGACACTTTGACACCTCAAGCGCGTAGCAGAGTACTTAATGGATAAATACTGTAACAACATATAGCAACCTGGCGAAGGGGGGGACAATGGGGGGGGGGGGGGGGGGGGGAAAGGGGGGATATGGGGGGGGGGGGGTAAAAAGAAAATATAATGATGATATTTAGAATCTGTTAAGACTACAGCACCAAGATGCATGGTAAGCTACTGTTGTAAATCATTTTGAATGTACGGATTTATTGTAAAGTTTATATCATCAATAAAACACAATTTAAAAAAAAAAAAAAGAGATGGGCATCCTCGGCCGATAATGGAAAAAAGAAGGGCATCCCTGATGAGCATTTGACCGACTTTACTTGGTCCCTTTTTTTCATGACCAAGCCTCGAAAAGGTACCTGAACTGACCAGATGACCACCGGAGGGAATCGGGGATGACCTCCCCTTACTCCCCCAGTGGTCACCAAGCCCCTTCCACCCCAAAAAATAAATTTAAAAACATTTTTTCCAGCCTCAAATGCATCCAGCTCCATCACAGCAGTATGCAGGTCCCTGGAGCAGTTTTTAGTGGATGCAGTGCACTTCAGGCAGGCGGACCCAGGCCCATCCCCCCCCCACCTGTTACGCTTGTGGTGGTAAATGTGAGCCCTCCAAAACCCACAGTACCCACATGTAGGTGCCCCCCTTCATACCTAAGGGCTATGGTAGTGGTGTACAGTTGTGGGGAGTGGGTTTTGGGGGGGGGGCTCAGCACCGAAGGTAAGGGAGCTGTGCAGCTGGGAGCAATTTGTGAAGTCCACTGCAGTGCTCCCTAGGGTGCCTGGTTGGTGTCCTGGCATGTGAGAGGGACCAGTGCACTATGAATGCTGGCTCCTCCCACGACCGAATGCCTTGGATTTGGTCATTTTTGAGATGGGCGTCCTCGGTTTCCATTATCGGCGAAAACCGAGGTTGCCCATCTCTAAGGTTGACCATCTCAAGATTTAGGTTGACCATCTCTAAGGTTGACCTAAATGTTGAGATTTGGGCGTCCCCGACCGTATTATCGAAATGAAAGATGGATGCCCATCTTGCTTCGATAATACGGGATGCCCTGCCCATTCACGGGGACGTTCTCAGAGATGGGTGCCCTTAGAGATGGTCGTCCCCGTTCGATTATGCCCCTTCACATCTCTCAGTGAAGGAGGGTGAATCGTCACTGGGATCTGTACTGGAACTGGTGCTATAAGTGTTTAACGTAACTTAACGTATCTGGGTTTAAAAAAAGATTTGGACAAATTCTTCAAGGAAATGTCCATAAGTCTTGTATTGAGACAGACATGGGAAAGCCACTGCTTGCCCTGGGATAGCATGGAATGTTGCTACTATTTGGGTTTCTGCCAGATGCTTGTGACCTGGATTGGCCACTTTTGGAAACAGAATACTAGGCTAGATGGACCATTGATCTGACCCAGTATGGCTATTCATATGTAAGTTGAAGTCCCCACCAAATGCCAACTAAATTGGAGGACTCTTTTCTTTAAAGAAAACAAAAACCCTGAACAAATTTTATGCTACATATGTGGCTCCTGCATCACTTAGCTCAAAGTCTGCTGATAGGTCCAATTGCATAACAAGAACCTGTCTACCCTTATCAATATGTGATCATAATTCAGTCAACAATGCAACTGGAATTATTTTCTTGCTGTGGAACCCAGATTAAGAGTCAAGCAATTCAAAACCGGAAAGGTGCTGCTGCATTTGATTTGTAACGGCTGTCTCCAGCATTGTAGTCAATCCAGGAAGGTTTGCAGTCGAGTGGTAGTTTCAACAGGACTGGCTTCCTCTCTGAAAAGCTGCCTTCCTGTAATGATCGATTGACCAGATGAACCATCCAAAGGTATAAAGGTTCTGGCAAATTGCTTAATAGGTTTGCTAGGCAAGAGTCCAATGGACATGAACCTTTAGCAAATTTATGGATCACAGTCTTAAACCATATTTGGAGAAACAAGTGAAAACGTCTTCCGGCAACAACCTTCTAAAAAACCTGTGGTATCCAAAAATTTTCTGAATATGCTAAGTCAGAGGAATCTAAAGACAGAACCATCCCCTGGATACTCTTTCGTATCTTTAAAATCTCTTGTTGGACAAAGCTTGCAAACACTTCTGCTATGAGGTCAGTTATCAAGGTTCCCCCTGAGGGATTAATAAGACTTCTTACTGCCAGAAGAGTTCACTGGTTAAATTCAAACTCCTTGCAATCAGAGGTTCTCAATCCAGTCCTCGGGACACACCTAGCCAGTTAGGTTTTCATAATAGTCACAATGAATATGCCTGAGATAAATTTGCATACAGTGGAGGTAGTGCATGCAAATTTCTCTCGTGCATATTCATTGTGGATATTCTGAAAACCTGAATGGCTGGGTGTGTCCTGAGGACCGGATTTAGAACCCCTGGTTTAGAATGATAGTTTCTCTTCTCTTATCAATACATTTCCCTAATCTGCATCCTCCAGACCCACCTAAAATTCTCATCTAGTGAGTTTTGCCAGACCATTTCCAACTTTTTACATTTCCTCTTCTTGACTAACTGGCTAGATGTACACTGAGTCAGCAACTCTGGGAGTTTTATCAAATGGAGGGAGTAACCTTATTCATAACTTACATTTTTATTAGAAGGAATGATATAGTGCAGTAATATGTTTATGCCACAGTGGACTTAGATGTTAAAAAACCTCATATTTATTGTTTTTTTAAATTATTTCAGATCCATAACCAAAGCAGAAATTTGTGGTACCAAAACCACAGAACTTTGACCCATTTGACTGATCTGACTTCTTGCAACTATTATTACATTTTCCCATTGAATAACTTGAAGAACTGAACTGACTTTTTAAAATTAATTATAAGACAGGATGGGTCATTCCATGTCAAGTGGTCTGGTGGTCCCTGCGCGAAGGCTGCAGTATGGGGTCAAACAGATTATTATATCTCAGCAAGTATTGCATCGGCGAACGTAAACATTTACCAATGTTCATTGGGGACATGTATGAATGTTCACAGACAATTTCATCGAAATCCGTGATGGTTGCGCAGGGACCACCAGACCACTTGACATGGAATGACCCGGATTTATATCTGTCAACTTACGTATCAAAATGTTTGCACTTTATATCCCTGAACTGCACTTACTTTGGAAGTGTCTGGTTATTTCATGTGAGGTTCGTCTTCTTGCCTGTTATTTAAGACACAGTTTCATACAAATACAAAACAATTATGGTAAAGTATGTTAAATCTTTCCTCTTCTAGTTATATAATTATAGTTAATTTGTTATGCTGCTAAATGATGAATTATACTATACAATACCAATATTTTCTTTTTTAAAAAAGTTGCTTTTGAATGCAGTTATCCCGTGCAATTTTATTTAGATGAAGAAGTGTGGGCCAATTCCAGTTCCACAGCTTTCCAGAACTAAACTTCCAGCTCCTAAATTGCAGCTGATAAGCTCAGTCATCACAAAAGGATCCTTTTATGAAAGTGCATTAGATTTTGCATTTACCTTGCCTTTAATTCAATAAATGAATGCATGGTTTAGTGCAAATTTAATGCAGCAACTATTGGGGTGTGTGCCCAGAATCTCCTTTGTAGGTCCTGCGTTAAAATGTCCATTAACACACAGGACCCTAGTCACAAATAGCATGGTTGCACTTAGTGCCTCCTATTCAGGAAGCGATAAGTGGACCTAAACTAACTGCACAATTGTCTGTGCATGGTATGTGCTGCACGCTAACTGTAATATATACTCTCCATGGCCTAAGTGATGCCTGATCTGCACTGAGGTCTGCTGACTCATATCACACTCCCCTGAAGCAGGTTTTGTCAACCCAGCATGGCGCGAAACACCTCTCAGCATGGTCTGGATCAAACGCCGTGTAGCAACCAGAGCTGGAGGGTATACTGCACCTTGATCACACATGAAAAACACATGACACAACAGATATGAAGGCAAAATACTGAACTGGAAAGTTACCTCAAGAAGTCAGACTCAGCATGCAGCAATACTAGAAAAATTGAAACTTACATGCAAAATATCACAGATGCACATTTCCAAAAGCTGACATATTCCAATCAATAAATTCTGAATAAAATAGTGATTCTGGCCACTCGAGCAGGAGTCCAATAGGCTTTGTGGAAGATGAAATATGAGGATTGAGATATTGCTGCTGACTTCGTGGGACGCATGGAGTTAACCCAGAAAGTAGACCAATCAAATTCAGACGCATCTAAACCAAATTCCGCTTCCCAAGTCATCCTCAATGGAGCAACTGCATCGGCATATAGATCCTGAAGTTTTTTATATAGCAGAGATGCCTTCTTTCGACCTGATGTAATGGTGTGACAAAAGGAGATAAACTCTGAAGGATTCAATATAAGTGAATTAGAGACCTGAAAGGTTGAAATATATGTGGAGATGTCCTTCCATGTGCCAGAATCTAGCAAAGAAACATTATACAATGCAGACAGAGCAGCAGGCAATAACAAAGTACCTGCAATATACAGTTGCGACAGCTGCCATACACCCCTCTCTTAAATGAAAAGATTTATTACCATTAGAGTTTGTGTTATGTATTGTTGTTCCAGAATGATTAGTGCGTATTTTACTCATAGAATTTCCTGAAGAGGTAGGTCTTTAGGTCCTTTCTGAACTGGAAGTAGTTCGTGATGTATCTCATTTTGAGCCCAGGTAGCTAAAGCGAATTCTACATACCTGTAGAAGGTATTCTCCGAGGACAGCAGGCTGATTGTTCTCACTGATGGGTGACGTCCACGGCAGCCCCTCCAATCGGAACACTTTACTAGCAAAGGCCTTTGCTAGTCCTCGCGCGCTCATGCGCACCACGCATGCGTGGCCGTCTTCCCGCCCGAACCGGCTCGTGTTCGTCAGTCCCATAAGTAGCAAAACAAAGCAAGGGAAGACACAACTCCAAAGGGGAGGCGGGCGGGTTTGTGAGAACAATCAGCCTGCTGTCCTCGGAGAATACCTTCTACAGGTATGTAGCATTCGCTTTCTCCGAGGACAAGCAGGCTGCTTGTTCTCACTGATGGGGTATCCCTAGCCCCCAGGCTCACTCAAAACAACAACCATGGTCAATTGGGCCTCGCAACGGCGAGGACATAACTGAGATTGACCTAAAAAATTTACCAACTAACTGAGAGTGCAGCCTGGAACAGAACAAACAGGGCCCTCGGGGGGTGGAGTTGGATCCTAAAGCCCAAACAGGTTCTGAAGAACTGACTGCCCGAACCGACTGTCGCGTCGGGTATCCTGCTGCAGGCAGTAATGAGATGTGAATGTGTGGACAGATGACCACGTCGCAGCTTTGCAAATTTCTTCAATAGAGGCTGACTTCAAGTGGGCTACCGACGCAGCCATGGCTCTAACATTATGAGCCGTGACATGACCCTCAAGAGCCAGCCCAGCCTGGGCGTAAGTGAAGGAAATGCAATCTGCTAGCCAATTGGATATGGTGCGTTTCCCCACAGCCACTCCCCTCCAATTGGGATCAAAAGAAACAAACAATTGGGCGGACTGTCTGTTGGGCTGTGTCCGCTCCAGGTAGAAGGCCAATGCTCTCTTGCAGTCCAATGTGTGCAGCTGACGTTCAGCAGGGCAGGAATGAGGACGGGGAAAGAATGTTGGCAAGACAATTGACTGGTTCAGATGGAACTCCGACACAACCTTTGGCAAGAACTTAGGGTGAGTGCGGAGGACTACTCTGTTATGATGAAATTTGGTGTAAGGGGCCTGGGCTACCAGGGCCTGAAGCTCACTGACTCTACGAGCTGAAGTAACTGCCACCAAGAAAATGACCTTCCAGGTCAAGTACTTCAGATGGCAGGAATTCAGTGGCTCAAAAGGAGGTTTCATCAGCTGGGTGAGAACGACATTGAGATCCCATGACACTGTAGGAGGCTTGACAGGGGGCTTTGACAAAAGCAAACCTCTCATGAAGCGAACAACTAAAGGCTGTCCTGAGATCGGCTTACCTTCCACACGGTAATGGTATGCACTGATTGCACTAAGGTGAACCCTTACAGAGTTGGTCTTGAGACCAGACTCAGACAAGTGCAGAAGGTATTCAAGCAGGGTCTGTGTAAGACAAGAGCGAGGATCTAGGGCCTTGCTGTCACACCAGACGGCAAACCTCCTCCAAAGAAAGAAGTAACTCCTCTTAGTGGAATCTTTCCTGGAAGCAAGCAAGATACGGGAGACACCCTCTGACAGACCCAAAGAGGCAAAGTCTACGCTCTCAACATCCAGGCCGTGAGAGCCAGGGACCGGAGGTTGGGATGCAGAAGCGCCCCTTCGTCCTGTGTGATGAGGGTCGGAAAACACTCCAATCTCCACGGTTCTTCGGAGGACAATTCCAGAAGAAGAGGGAACCAGATCTGACGCGGCCAAAAAGGAGCAATCAGAATCATGGTGCCTCGGTCTTGCTTGAGTTTCAACAAAGTCTTCCCCACCAGAGGTATGGGAGGATAAGCATACAGCAGACCCTCCCCCCAATCCAGGAGGAAGGCATCCGATGCCAGTCTGCCGTGGGCCTGAAGCCTGGAACAGAACTGAGGGACTTTGTGGTTGGCTCGAGATGCGAAGAGATCTACCAAGGGGGTGCCCCACACCTGGAAGATCTGTCGCACTACACGGGAATTGAGCGACCACTCGTGAGGTTGCATAATCCTGCTCAACCTGTCGGCCAGACTGTTGTTTACGCCTGCCAGATATGTGGCTTGGAGTACCATGCCGTGACGGCGAGCCCAGAGCCACATGCTGACGGCTTCCTGACACAGGGGGCGAGATCCGGTGCCCCCCTGCTTGTTGACGTAGTACATGGCAACCTGGTTGTCTGTCTGAATTTGGATAATTTGGTGGGACAGCCGATCTCTGAAAGCCTTCAGAGCGTTCCAGATCGCTCGCAACTCCAGAAGATTGATCTGCAGATCGCGTTCCTGGAGGGACCAGCTTCCTTGGGTGTGAAGCCCATCGACATGAGCTCCCCATCCCAGGAGAGACGCATCCGTGGTCAGCACTTTTTGTGGCTGAGGAATTTGGAACGGACGTCCCAGAGTCAAATTGGACCAAATCGTCCACCAATACAGGGATTTGAGAAAACTCGTGGACAGGTGGATCACGTCTTCTAGATCCCCAGCAGCCTGAAACCACTGGGAAGCTAGGGTCCATTGGGCAGATCTCATGTGAAGGCGGGCCATGGGAGTCACATGAACTGTGGAGGCCATGTGGCCCAGCAATCTCAACATCTGCCGAGCTGTGATCTGCTGTGACGCTGGCACCCGCGAGACGAGGGACAACAAGTTGTTGGCTCTCGCCTCCGGGAGATAGGCGCGAGCCGTCCGAGAATGCAGCAGAGCTCCTATGAATTCGAGTTTCTGCACTGGGAGAAGATGGGACTTTGGATAATTTATCACAAACCCCAGTAGCTCCAGGAGGCGAATAGTCATCTGCATGGACTGCAGGGCTCCTGCCTCAGATGTGTTCTTTACCAGCCAATCGTCGAGATATGGGAACACGTGCACCCCCAGCCTGCGAAGTGCCGCTGCTACTACAGCCAAGCACTTTGTGAACACCCTGGGCGCAGAGGCGAGCCCAAAGGGTAGCACACAGTACTGGAAGTGACGTGTGCCCAGCTGAAATCGCAGATACTGCCTGTGAGCTGGCAGTATCGGGATGTGTGTGTAGGCATCCTTCAAGTCCAGAGAGCATAGCTAATCGTTTTCCTGAATCATGGGAAGAAGGGTGCCCAGGGAAAGCATCCTGAACTTTTCTTTGACCAGATATTTGTTCAGGGCCCTTAGGTCTAGGATGGGACGCATCCCCCCTGTTTTCTTTTCCACAAGGAAGTACCTGGAATAGAATCCCAGCCCTTCCTGCCCGGATGGCACGGGCTCGACCGCATTGGCGCTGAGAAGGGCGGAGAGTTCCTCTGCAAGTACCTGCTTGTGCTGGAAGCTGTAAGACTGAGCTCCCGGTGGACAATTTGGAGGTTTTGAGGCCAAATTGAGGGTGTATCCTTGCCGGAGTATTTGAAGAACCCACTGATTGGAGGTTATGAGAGGCCACCTTTGGTGAAAAGCTTTCAACCTCCCTCCGACTGGCAGGTCGCCCGGTACTGACACTTGGATGTCGGCTATGCTCTGCTGGAGCCAGTCAAAAGCTCGTCCCTTGCTTTTGCTGGGGAGCCGAGGGGCCTTGCTGAGGTGCACGCTGCTGACGAGAGTGAGCGCGCTGGGGCTTAGCCTGGGCCGCAGGCTGTCGAGAAGGAGGATTGTACCTACGCTTACCAGAAGAGTAGGGAACAGTCTTCCTTCCCCAAAAAAATCTTCTACCTGAAGAGGTAGAGGCTGAAGGCTGCCGGCGGGAGAACTTGTCGAATGCGGTGTCCCGCTGGTGGAGCTGCTCTACCACCTGTTCGACTTTCTCTCCAAAAATATTATCCGCACGGCAAGGCGAGTCCGCAATCTGCTGCTGGATTCTATTCTCCAGGTCGGAGGCACGCAGCCATGAGACCCTGCGCATCACCACACCTTGAGCAGCGGCCCTGGACGCAAAATCAAAGGTGTCATACACCCCTCTGGCCAGGAATTTTCTGCACGCCTTCAGCTGCCTGACCACCTCCTGAAAAGGCTTGGCTTGCTCAGGGGGGAGCGCATCAACCAAGCCCGCCAACTGCCGCACATTGTTCCGCATGTGTATGCTCGTGTAGAGCTGGTAGGACTGAATTTTGGCCACGAGCATAGAAGAATGGTAGGCCTTCCTCCCAAAGGAGTCTAAGGTTCTAGAGTCCTTGCCCGGGGGCGCCGAAGCATGTTCTCTAGAACTCTTAGCCTTCTTTAGGGCCAGATCCACAACTCCAGAGTCATGAGGCAACTGAGTGCGCATCAGCTCTGGGTCCCCATGGATCCGGTACTGGGACTCGATCTTCTTGGGAATGTGGGGATTAGTTAGAGGCTTGGTCCAGTTCGCCAGCAATGTCTTTTTTAGGACATGGTGCATGGGTACAGTGGACGCTTCCTTAGGTTGAGAAAGATAGTCCAGGAGCTCAAACATTTCAGCCCTGGGCTCGTCCTCCACAACCACCGGGAAGGGGATGGCCGTAGACATCTCCCGGACAAAGGAAGCAAAAGACAGACTCTCGGGAGGAGAAAGCTGTCTCTCAGGAGAGGGAGTGGGATCGGAAGGAAAACCTTCAGACTCCTCGTCAGAGAAATATCTGGGGTCTTTTTCCTCTTCCCACGAGGCCTCACCCTCGGTGTCAGACACAAGGTCACGGACCTGTGTCTGCAACCTCGCCCGACTTGACTCTGTGGAGCCACGTCCACGATGGGGGCATCGAGAGGTAGACTCCCTCGCCCGCATCGGCGAAGCTCCCTCCGCCGACGTAGTCGGGGAGCCTTCCTGGGAGGCGACGGCAGTCGGTACCGCACGCGGCACTGACGCCGGAGACCTCACCTCGGGCGATGGACCAGCCGGCGCTACGCTCGACGGTACCGGTGGCGCAAGCACCGCCGGTACCGGAGGGGTAGGGCGCAACAGCTCTCCCAGAATCTCTGGGAGAACGGCCCGGAGGCTCTCGTTCAGAGCGGCTGCAGAGAAAGGCATGGATGTCGATGCAGGCGTCGACGTCAGAACCTGTTCCGGGCGTGGAGGCTGTTCGGGCTGTCCAGAGCGGAGCGCATCGACACCTCCTGGACAGAGGGTGAGCGGTCCTCTCGGTGCCGATGCCTACTGGGTGCCGACTCCCTCGGCGACCCAGAGCTCTCGGTGCCGACACGGGAAGGAGACCGATGACGATGCTTCTTCGACTTCTTGGAACGAAGCATGTCACCGGAGCTTCCCGGCACCGACGAGGAGGACTTAGAATCCAACCGTCGCTTCCTCGGGGCCGAGGCCGAAGGAGGTCGGTCTCGGGGGGGCTGTACCGCAGGAGCCCTCAGGGTAGGGGGAGACCCACCCGAAGGCTCACCGCCACCAGCAGGGGAATGGACAGCCCTCACCTGCACTCCACACGAAGCACCACCGTCCGACGACATCAGCCGACGAGGTCCCGGTACCACCGACGTCGATGCAGCTGTCCGATGTCTCAGCGCCGATGCAGAGGGCCGATGCTTCGATGCACTGGCGACCGAGGATGAAGTTCTGGACGCTGAAGACGTCGATGCACTCGATACCCCCGGTGCCGATGTCGACGAAGAGCCCGAGAACAAAACGTTCCACTGGGCCAATCTCGCTACCTGAGTCCGCTTTTGCAAAAGGGAACACAGACTACAGGCCTGCGGGCGGTGCCCAGCCCCCAAGCACTGAAGACACGACGCGTGCCTGTCAGTGAGCGAGATGACCCGGGCGCATTGGGTGCACTTCTTGAAGCCGCTGGGAGACTTTGATGTCATGGGCGGAAAAATCACGCGACGAGATCAAAAGTCGAAATGGCGGAAAAGGCACCCGAAAAACAAGGGGAAGAAAACTTCGACCCGAGGCCTAAAAGTGGCCTACCCCGACGACGAAAGAAAACTTACCGGGGCGAAAAAGCTGGAAATAGCGGGGGGAAAAGAGACTGAAGAGTCTCTTTCCACACACGGAATGGTTTTTTTTTTTTTTTTTAAACAACACGAAGAACGCGCGAGGTCGACTTTGCGGGGCACGACACGGCGAAAACACGACCTTACCGAGCGCGGACAAAAGAAGACTGACGAACACGAGCCGGTTCGGGCGGGAAGACGGCCGCGCATGCGCGGTGCGCATGAGCGCGCGAGGACTAGCAAAGGCCTTTGCTAGTAAAGTGTTCCGTTTGGAGGGGCTGCCGTGGACGTCACCCATCAGTGAGAACAAGCAGCCTGCTTGTCCTCGGAGAAATCCCGCTGCGTAGGTGAACTTATATAGTACATTTTTGCAGTTGGGCAGATGAAGTAGTACATAACCTCTGGTTCCTGGGTTTGCATTTCTTAGTGATAGTTTAATCATGTCTAGCATGTAGTCCAGTGATATGCCAAACAGTATTTTGAAGATGATTGTGCTATTTTTGAAAAATAGTCTGGCCTTGATTGGGAGACAGTGTAGCATTATGAGTAGTGGGGTTGCTCTGTCATATTTTGACTTTTTCAATATCAATCTCGCTGCTGTGTTTTGGATGGTTTGTAACAATCATAGTAGGTTTTCTGTGCAGCCTACATATGCTGCATTACAGTAGTCTAGTTGGGACAATATCAGCATTTGCTCTATAAGACAGAATGACTGTCTGGGGAAATAGCCTATGATTCTTCTCAGTTTCCATTGTGTTTTGAAGCTTTTTGATGTGATTGCAGTAACTTGGAGGGGCATAATCGAACGGGGCGCCCAAGTTTCCTGAGGGCGTCCTCACGAAGGGGCGGGGAAACCCGTATTATCGAAACAAGATGGGCATCTATCTTTCGTTTTGATAATATGGTCGGGGTTGCCCAAATCTCCACATTTAGGTCGACCTGAGAGATGGTCGTCCTTAGAGATGGTCGTCTCCGGTTTTCAGCGATAATGGAAACCGAGGACGCCCATCTCAGAAACTACCAAATCCAAGTCATTTGGTCGTGGGAAGAGCCAGCATTCATAGTGCACTGGTCCCCCTCACATGCCAGGACTCCAACCGGGCACCCTAGTGGGCACTTCAGTGGACTTCAGAAATTGCTCCCAGGTGCATAGCTCCCTTACCTTGGGTGCTGAGCCCCCCAACCCCTCCCCACAAACTATACAACACTACCATAGCCCTAAGGGGTGAAGAGGGGGGGCACCTAGATGTGGGTACAGTGAGTTTCTGGTGGGTTTGGAAGGGCTCACATTTACCACCACAAGTGTAACAGGTGGGGGGGATGGGCCTGGGTCCGCCTGCCTGAAGTGCACTGCACCCACTAAAACTGCTCCAGGGACCTGCACACTGCTGTCAGGGAGCTGGGCATGACATCTGAGGCTGGCATAGAGTGACCACTGAGGGAGTAAGGGGAGGTCATCCCCGATTCCCTCCGGTGGTCATCTGGTCAGTTTGGGCACCTTTTTAAGACTTGGTCACAAGAAAAAATGGACCAAGTAAAGTCAGCCAAGTGCTCGTCAGGGACGCCCTTCTTTTTTCCATTATCGGCTAAGGATGCCCATGTGTTAAGCATGCCCCAGTCCCACCTTCGCTATGCTTCCGACACGTCCCCGGGAACTTTGGTCACCCCCGTGATGGAAAGCAGTTGGAGATGCCCAAAACCGGCTTTCGATTATGCCGATTTGGGCGACCCTGGGAGAAAGACGCCCATTTCCCGATTTGTATTGAAAGATGGGCACCCTTCTCTGTCGAAAATAAGCCTGTTGGTCTTCAAGGGTCAGATATTTGTCAAGAATGATTCCTAGTATTTTTATTTGTGTTTCGATTGTGTAAAATTGTTAATCTATTATGAGGTTTTGGTAAGTAGTGGGATTGTGCTGGCCGGATAAAACTAGAAGTTTGGTTTTGTCTCGGTTCAGTTTGTTGGACAGTTGAATGGTCCAATTTTCCATGAGGTCAAGTCCTTTTTTGGCCTTATCTAGTATCTCTGTGATGCTGTTGTTGAAAGGTATGTAGATGGTGCATATATGAATGGGTTTAAACCCATTTTTCCAGTTTATTGCCAAATGGAGCCATCATGACTTTGAATAGTATTGGTGATATCGGGGAACCCTGAGGGACCCCTCATTCAGGGATCCAGGAAACTGAAAATTCATTGGACATCTTGACAAGGTAGTATCTAGTTCCTAGAAAACTATTGAACCAGGCTGCTACTGCTCCAGTTATTCCTATGTTGTTGAGCAGAGTCATTAGTATTGTGTGATCTACTAGGTTGAAGGTGCTTGACATATCGAATTGTAGTAGTAGTAGTATTGACTGGCCTTGGCTTATTATTCTTCTGAAATTTGTGATCAGGATGGTTATGACTGTTTCAGTGCTATAGCATGGCCTAAAGCCTGACTGAGAGCTGTGAAGGATTGATTAGTACATTAGATATTCCATTAATTGTCATGCTACTAGTCCTTCCATTGTTTTTGTCATCAGTGGTATTGATACCACTGATCTCTAATTAGTGAGTTCACTGATCTTTCTGGTGGCATCTTTAGGGATTGGAGTGAATATGATGCTTCTCTTGTTAGAAGAGAAATGGCGTTTTGAGAACATGTATTCTATGTGTTCAGTTAAGCGTTTGATGATCCAATCTGGAGGGTTTGCCATCATGTAGTTTGGGCAGCTGTCTAGTAGGCAATTGGCGTGTGCATATTTTGTCAGTAGTGCTTTAACTGAGCTGGTTGTTGGTATCTTAAATGAGGACCAGATTCTGTCTGCCTTGATGTCCTTGTTAATTTCACATTCATGTGGGAAATCTATGAGTGTTGTTTGTGTTGCAGCTAGGTTTGCTCTTGTTTTTATTATTTTTTCTTCAAAATATTGTATGAGCTCATCTACTGTTGGTGGCTTTTCGTTTGACGTTAGCAGAGCTTGTGTGTTCAGTACGTTTTTCATTAGTTCATATATTTTTTACGAGTGTATCTCTTCTGGATGCACGTATGTGTTATAGTATTCCACTTTTGCTCTTTTTATGGTGTGTTTATACTTGCTTAGGACTTTCCTCCATGTGGTTTTGTTCATGTCTGATTTATTTTTGGACCATTTTCTTTCCAGTTTCCTGCACAGTTTTTTCATCTCTAATAGTTCCTCGTTGAGTCAGGGGCACAGTTGTCATTTCTTCTTAGTGCTCTGTTGTTTAGTGTATTTCCACTTAGTTCATCCCAGTTTCTCATGAAGTGAATGTTGGTGGGTATTATGTTTGTTTGGTCATTCATCGCTGTTGACCAGAAGCTATGGTTGTCCACTTTTCCTCTGGTTAGGGCAGTATGCGTTGTCCTTGGTTCTCTATTTTTGCAGTTCTCTTTCCATTTAAGTGTGAAGGTGAGTTTGTTATGGTCTGACCATGGCACCTCTGCCCAGTTATGATTCTCAATTATATGGCTGTTATTGGCTCAGAGTCTGTAAGTTAGTATATCTAATTGGTGACCTTTTACATGAGATGAGGTGACTGGTGCCATTTCAAGGTTCCATTGATTCAGGAAGTTTGTTAGAAGCCTGGTGTTGGTGTCTTGTTGCTTGTCTAGGTATAGATTGATATTACCTAGTAGAAGGACATTCGAGAAGTTTGTGCATATGTTTGATATGAAGTCGTCTTGGGTGTTGGACCATCTTCCAGGCAGGTGGTAGAAAAATGTACCGCATAATTGATCAGTTAATGTTGAGTCTATGATTTTGCATGCCATGATTTCAATGTAAAATCAGGGCATTTGTGATTAGTATCATTGTATCATGTTTGGATTATCATGGTCACTTATTATCTTCCAATAAATATCTTCCATGAACAAATAAGTAGATTTGAATTGTGGTAGACAGTGATTTTCAGTGGCAAAGTAAACTTGATCAGCTATCTTTATAGTTAAATCTAATTTAATTTGGAATAATCTTTTCCAATGGTTGTGGCTTTTGTAAAGGGAGTAGGGGAAATTCATAAGGATTAGTTCTTAGTTGCCCTTTGAGTCTTAGAGCCCTGTTTACTAAGATGCGTTAGTGTTTTTAGCGCGCCTACATTTAGTACGCACGCTATAGGGATATTGTAGGCGCGCACAAGGTTAATGCGTGTTAAGAACGTTAACGCGCCTATAACGCTGGTTAGTAAACAGGGACCTTAATGGATACCTCCAGAAGCAGGACCTCTAGGGATAACAATGTAAGCTCTCTGCCTAGCTTCCAGAAGTCTTAATGAATCAGTGGACAACAGACGAGCCCACTGTGTATTATCAACCACAGAATGAATTCAAAAATCCAGGAATGAATGGATGACTGTGTACATACGTATTGTGAACAGGTTCCTAATGTAATATTGCAGTTTTATGCCTATGTTAAAATCCTTAGTAACCATAGCCCGAAGAAACTGTACTATCAGCAGAACATAGAACAACCCTGGATATATGAGATTTGCTTAGTTGATCTCCTTAATCATTTAACTCTATTTAATTACATAGTCCTGCTGGAAATGTTACATTACTGTACAGTGCTCCAATGCACAGACTGTATCTATTTTGATAATGAATATTGAAGAAGGGAGGTACATTAATATTTTTTATGTGCTTTTGCCTTTGTATTTATTAAGATTGGAATATTGTAGGGAGAGTTTTACATCAGAGAGAGAAGCATCATAAGTATTTATTTTAGTAACTACTGGAAAAAAACTTGGAGAATAACTGTATAGTTGTCTAGGTGGGGGAATGAACATCTAAGGCTGTCCATGTAAAACTATGCAAGTGTTTTATGAAAGGTTCCACCACATATTTTTGATGACGCCTACAACAGAAAAGATCATTTTATAAACTAACACATTAAAAAAAAAGATGCATCAGTTGGGAATTTATACATATGAATAACACAACGCTCACGTCTAAGAAGCGATTTTGACATTTTTATCTGTGTTTCCTTGTCACTTGCAGCAGATGAATCCAGGAACTAGTGGATTAAGTCCGCCTACCAGCAGGTGGAGATAGAGATAAACAAACTAAAGGCAGTGATGCCAGACGGCCAGCTCCTTCCTCAGTTAGTATGTCTCTATCTCAGCAGGTGGTGGATGGCTTTTTCTCCAGCTCCTGGGCCCAAGGCCTCTGAGGGTGCTCCTGGGCCGGTGGCCAGTTGAGCCGGGGGTGGCGGACTGGTGGTGTCCCCTTTGGCAGCATACACAGTTGCTGGGTCCCTGCTGTACCTCAAATTCCCTCTGAACAGGCTTTTGCTGTTCCTTTCCTTTCCCTGTTTGTTTCTGCTTCCTCACTAAAAAAAAAAAAAAAAGAGAAACAGAGAAGCACAGGGAAGTGTGCTTTTGCTGAGAGCAGGTTTGTGTTACTGCTGTCTGAGTCCTGTTTTCTGTTGCCTGCTTGTCTGAGCCTGCCTTGAAGTGGAGTCGGAGAGTTTTTTTTTCTTCGGCTCAGCTGTCAGTTCCCGCGCTTTCTCGGTGCGGGGTAAGTCCTGGTGGGTTCCTGTTCGGGGACGGGCAATGGCAGCGGAGGCGGTAAAACGCTGTTCCTGATGCGGGGTGCGCTGATTTGGCGGGACTCGACAGAGTGGTGGCCCCCCCCCAAGAGCGTGCTTTCTTGCGCAGAGCCTGGCGATTCTTGCGCCATTTTACGATCGGTCGCAGAGCCGGCTCCGGTAGCGGTTTTGGGCAAAGCTCCTTCTCCGCTGGTAGGGGAGTCGGGGGAGGGGGGCGTCAGGCACTGTGGGCAGTGGTGCAGGTGCCATGACTGCGACCTCCTCCATTGCGGGGGAAGGGTTTGCGCTAGAGTTTATTTTGCTACTCCATCAGGCGTTTTTGTTGAAAAGGGCCTTGTTTCCCCCCCTCATGTGGCTGTGACAGCTTTGGCCTTTGATTCTCTCAGGGGGTCTGGGGGTAACCAAGAAATTTTGGGGGTTTCCCCAGAGGATTTCTCCTCCCTTAAAAATTTCTTTGGGGTCTGAGGAGGGGTTCTGCATACGGTCACCTGCAGCTTCCTCTGTGGTGGCTCTCTCGGAGCAGATGGGGGTAGAGGACGTGGAGGACGGTATCGTCACTGACCAACCAGAGGACTCTTCCGCCGTGAGGATTTTCCATAAGGAGGAGTTGTCCTCCTTTATCTCTTAGGCGCTGGAAGCCCTGGATATAGAGGACCCTGAGGTTGCAGCTTCTCAGGCGGTCAACCCCAAGATGGCTAGTACCACTTCTAAGGCCTTTCCAGTACATAAAGCTATTGAAGAGTTGATTTCAGCTCAGTGGGCGGATCCGGATGGGGGGGGCTGAAAGTAGCCAGGGCTATGGCCAGGCTGTATCCGGTTTCAGCGGACCGTTTAGAGCAGTTTGCTCTACCTAGGGTGGATGCACTGGTGACAGCGGTCACTAAGAAGACTACTCTTCCAGTGGAAGGTGGTGTGGCACTCTAATATATGCAAGACAGACGGCTAGAGGCCTCTTTAAAACGTGCCTTTGATATGGCCGCTTTGACACTTCAAGCTTCTGTTTGTAGTTCTTATGTGGCTAGATCTTGTCTCAGTTGGTACATTCTGTCATGGATTCGATTTTGGAGTCTGATATGCCAGGAACTCCTCAGATGTCAGTGATGAATATTGGGCTGGCGTACTTGGCGGATGCCTTGTATGATTTGATCTGTGTTTTGGCCAAACTCATGGCCTTGACCGTTTCCTCTCGGCGTCTTTTGTGGCTCCGTCATTGGTGGTGTGAGAAGGTTACACGCTAGAATTCTTCTCTCCTGTCACAGACATTTTTCTGGAGTCCCGCTGTGTATTGTGGGCCAAGAGTACAGCGGTTCTGCAGTGTTTGCAAGACCTGCTAAGGATAGGGGCTATCGTGCCTGTTCCTCCTCTCGAAAGGCGCACAGGTCGGTACTCCATCTTCTTTGTGGTTCCAAAGAAGGGAGGGGCTTTTCGGCCTGTCTCGATCTCAGAAAAGTAAACCAGTTTTTTGCGGGTTCGTCACTTCTGCATAGAGACATTAAGGGCAATTATTGCTGCTGTTCAACCAGGTGAGTTTTTGACGGCTTTCGATTTGAGGGACGCTTACCTGCACATTCCCATTTGGCAGCTCCATCAGAGATTTCTCAGATTTGCGGTGCTGGGTCAGCACTTCCAGTTTCGGGCCCTTCCTTTCAGAATGGCCACTGCCCCACACACTTTTTCCAAGGTCATGGTGGTGGTGGCAGCGTTCCTGCAGAAGGAGGAG